>NC_091324.1:36126540-36146540 GCF_038502225.1 Cherax quadricarinatus
GTGACCCACCAAGGCAGGGTGACCCACCAAGGCAGGGTGACCCACCAAGGCAGGGTGACCCACCAAGGCAGGGTGACCCACCAAGGCAGGGTGACCCACCAAGGCAGGGTGACCCACCAAGGCAGGATGACCCACCAAGGGAGGGTGACCCACCAAGGCAGGGTGACCCACCAAGGCAGGGTGACCCACCAAGGCAGGGTGACCCACCAAGGCAGGGTGACCCACCAAGGCAGGGTGACCCACTAAGGCAGGGTGACCCACCAAGGCAGGGTGACCCACCAAGGCAGGGTGACCCACCAAGGCAGGGTGACCCACCAAGGCAGGGTGACCCACCAAGGCAAGGTGACCCACCAAGGCAGGGTGACCCACCAAGGCAGGGTGACCCACCAAGGCAGGGTGGTCCACCAAGGCAGGGTGACCCACCAAGGCAGGGTGACCCACCAAGGCAGGGTGACCCACCAAGGCAGGGTGACCCACCAAGGCAGGGTGACCCACCAAGGCAGGGTGACCCACCAAGGCAGGGTGGTCCACCAAGGCAGGGTGACCCACCAAGGCAGGGTGACCCACCAAGGCAGGGTGACCCATTAAGGCAGGGTGACCCACCAAGGCAGGGTGACCCACCAAGGCAGGGTGACCCACCAAGGCAGGGTGACCCACCAAGGCAGGGTGGTCCACCAAGGCAGGGTGACCCACCAAGGCAGGGTGACCCACCAAGGCAGGGTGACCCACCAAGGCAGGGTGACCCACCAAGGCAGGGTGACCCACCAAAGCAGGGTGACCCACCAAGGCAGGGTGACCCACCAAGGCAGGGTGGTCCACCAAGGCAGGGTGACCCACCAAGGCAGGGTGACCCACCAAGGCAGGGTGACCCACCAAGGCAGGGTGACCCACCAAGGCAGGGTGACCCACCAAGGCAGGGTGACCCACCAAGGCAGGGTGACCCACCAAGGCAGGGTGACCCACCAAGGCAGGGTGACCCACCAAGACAGGGTGACCCACAAAGGCAGGGTGACCCACCAAGGCAGGGTGACCCACCAAGGCAGGGTGACCCACCAAGGCAGGGTGACCCACCAAGGCAGGGTGACCCACTAAGGCAGGGTGACCCACCAAGGCAGGGTGACCCACCAAGGCAGGGTGACCCACCAAGGCAGGGTGACCCACCAAGGCAGGGTGACCCACCAAGGGAGGGTGACCCACCAAGGGAGGGTGACCCACCAAGGCAGGGTGACCCACCAAGGCAGGGTGACCCACCAAGGCAGGGTGACCCACCAAGGCAGGGTGACCCACCAAGGCAGGGTGACCCACCAAGGCAGGGTGACCCACCAAGGCAGGGTGACCCACCAAGGCAGGGTGACCCACCAAGGCAGGGTGACCCTCCAAGGCAGGGTGACCCACCAAGGCAGGGTGGTCCACCAAGGCAGGGTGACCCACCAAGGCAGTGTGACCCACCAAGGCAGGGTGACCCACCAAGGCAGGGTGACCCACCAAGGCAGGGTGACCCACCAAGGCAGGGTGACCCACCAAGGCAGGGTGACCCTCCAAGGCAGGGTGACCCACCAAGGCAGGGTGACCCACCAAGGCAGGGTGACCCACCAAGGCAGGGTGACCCACCAAGGCAGGGTGACCCACCAAGGCAGGGTGACCCACCAAGGCAGGGTGACCCACCAAGGCAGGGTGACCCACCAAGGCAGGGTGACCCACCAAGGCAGGGTGACCCACCAAGGCAGAGTGACCCACCAAGGCAGGGTGACCCACCAAGGCAGGGTGGTCCACCAAGGCAGGGTGACCCACCAAGGCAGGGTGACCCACCAAGGCAGGGTGACCCACCAAGGCAGGGTGACCCACCAAGGCAGGGTGACCCACCAATACAGGGTGACCCACCAAGGCAGGGTGACCCACCAAGGCAGGGTGACCCACCAAGGCAGGGTGACCCACCAAGGCAGGGTGACCCACCAAGGCAGGGTGACCCACCAAGGCAGTGTGACCCACCAAGGCAGGGTGACCCACCAAGGCAGGGTGACCCACCAAGGCAGGGTGACCCACCAAGGCAGGGTGACCCACCAAGGCAGGGTGACCCACCAAGGCAGGGTGACCCACCAAGGCAGGATGACCCATCAAGGCAGGGTGACCCACCAAGGCAGGGTGACCCACCAAGGCAGGGTGACCCACCAAGGCAGGGTGACCCACCAAGGCAGGGTGACCCACCAAGGCAGGGTGACCCACCAAGGCAGGGTGACCCACCAAGGCAGGGTGACCCACCAAGGCAGAGTGACCCACCAAGGCAGGGTGACCCACCAAGGCAGGGTGGTCCACCAAGGCAGGGTGACCCACCAAGGCAGGGTGACCCACCAAGGCAGGGTGACCCACCAAGGCAGGGTGACCCACCAAGGCAGGGTGACCCACCAAGGCAGGGTGACCCACCAAGGCAGGGTGACCCACCAAGGCAGGGTGACCCACCAAGGCAGGGTGACCCACCAAGGCAGGGTGACCCACCAAGGCAGGGTGACCCACCAAGGCAGGGTGACCCACCAAGGCAGTGTGACCCACCAAGGCAGGGTGACCCACCAAGGCAGGGTGACCCACCAAGGCAGGGTGACCCACCAAGGCAGGGTGACCCACCAAGGCAGGGTGACCCACCAAGGCAGGGTGACCCACCAAGGCAGGGTGACCCACCAAGGCAGGGTGACCCACCAAGGCAGGGTGACCCACCAAGGCAGTGTGACCCACCAAGGCAGGGTGACCCACCAATGCAGGGTGACCCACCAAGGCAGGGTGACCCACCAAGGCAGGGTGACCCACCAAGGCAGGGTGACCCACCAAGGCAGGGTGACCCACCAAGGCAGGGTGACCCACCAAGGCAGGGTGACCCACCAAGGCAGGGTGACCCACCAAGGCAGGGTGACCCACCAAGGCAGGGTGACCCACCAAGGCAGGGTGACCCACCAAGGCAGGGTGACCCAGCATGGCAGGGTGACCCACCAAGGCAGGGTGACCCACCAAGGCAGGGTGACCCACCAAGGCAGGGTGACCCACCAAGGCAGGGTGACCCACCAAGGCAGGGTAACCCACCAAGGCAGGGTGACCCACCAAGGCAGGGTGACCCACCAAGGCAGGGTGACCCACCAAGGCAGGGTGACCCACCAAGGCAGGGTGACCCACCAAGGCAGGGTGACCCACCAAGGCAGGGTGACCCACCAAGGCAGGGTGACCCACAAAGGCAGGGTGACCCACCAAGGCAGGGTGACCCACCAAGGCAGGGTGACCCACCAAGGCAGGGTGGTCCACCAAGGCAGGGTGACCCACCAAGGCAGGGTGACCCACCAAGGCAGGGTGACCCACCAAGGCAGGGTGACCCACCAAGGCAGGGTGACCCACCAAGGCAGGGTGACCCACCAAGGCAGGGTGACCCACCAAGGCAGGGTGACCCACCAAGGCAGGGTGGTCCACCAAGGCAGGGTGACCCACCAAGGCAGGGTGACCCACCAAGGCAGGGTGACCCACCAAGGCAGGGTGACCCACCAAGGCAGGGTGACCCACCAAGGCAGGGTGGTCCAAGAAGGCAGGGTGACCCACCAAGGCAGGGTGACCCACCAAGGCAGGGTGACCCACCAAGGCAGGGTGACCCACCAAGGCAGGGTGACCCACCAAGGCAGGGTGACCCACCAAGGCAGGGTGACCCACCAAGGCAGGGTGACCCACCAAGGCAGGGTGACCCACCAAGGCAGGGTGACCCACCAAGGCAGGGTGACCCACCAAGGCAGGGTGACCCACCAAGGCAGGGTGACCCACCAAGGCAGGATGACCCACCAAGGCAGGGTGACCCACCAACGCAGGGTGACCCACCAAGGCAGGGTGACCCACCAAGGCAGGGTGACCCACCAAGGCAGGGTGACCCACCAAGGCAGGGTGACCCACTAAGGCAGGGTGACCCACCAAGGCAGGGTGACCCACCAAGGCAGGGTGACCCTCCAAGGCAGGGTGACCCACCAAGGCAGGGTGACCCACCAAGGCAAGGTGACCCACCAAGGCAGGGTGACCCACCAAGGCAGGGTGACCCACCAAGGCAGGGTGGTCCACCAAGGCAGGGTGACCCACCAAGGCAGGGTGACCCACCAAGGCAGGGTGACCCACCAAGGCAGGGTGACCCACCAAGGCAGGGTGACCCACCAAGGCAGGGTGACCCACCAAGGCAGGGTGGTCCACCAAGGCAGGGTGACCCACCAAGGCAGGGTGACCCACCAAGGCAGGGTGACCCATTAAGGCAGGGTGACCCACCAAGGCAGGGTGACCCACCAAGGCAGGGTGACCCACCAAGGCAGGGTGACCCACCAAGGCAGGGTGACCCACCAAGGCAGGGTGGTCCACCAAGGCAGGGTGACCCACCAAGGCAGGGTGACCCACCAAGGCAGGGTGACCCACCAAGGCAGGGTGACCCACCAAGGCAGGGTGACCCACCAAAGCAGGGTGACCCACCAAGGCAGGGTGACCCACCAAGGCAGGGTGGTCCACCAAGGCAGGGTGACCCACAAAGGCAGGGTGACCCACCAAGGCAGGGTGGTCCACCAAGGCAGGGTGACCCACCAAGGCAGTGTGACCCACCAAGGCAGGGTGACCCACCAAGGCAGGGTGACCCACCAAGGCAGGGTGACCCACCAAGGCAGGGTGACCCACCAAGGCAGGGTGACCCACCAATACAGGGTGACCCACCAAGGCAGGGTGACCCACCAAGGCAGGGTGACCCACCAAGGCAGGGTGACCCACCAAGGCAGGGTGACCCACCAAGGCAGGGTGACCCACCAAGGCAGTGTGACCCACCAAGGCAGGGTGACCCACCAAGGCAGGGTGACCCACCAAGGCAGGGTGACCCACCAAGGCAGGGTGACCCACCAAGGCAGGGTGACCCACCAAGGCAGGGTGACCCACCAAGGCAGGGTGACCCACCAAGGCAGGGTGACCCACCAAGGCAGGGTGACCCACCAAGGCAGGGTGACCCACCAAGGCAGGGTGACCCACCAAGGAAGGGTGACCCACCAAGGCAGGGTGACCCACCAAGGCAGGGTGACCCACCAAGGCAGAGTGACCCACCAAGGCAGGGTGACCCACCAAGGCAGGGTGGTCCACCAAGGCAGGGTGACCCACCAAGGCAGGGTGACCCACCAAGGCAGGGTGACCCACCAAGGCAGGGTGACCCACCAAGGCAGGGTGACCCACCAAGGCAGGGTGACCCACCAAGGCAGGGTGACCCACCAAGGCAGGGTGACCCACCAAGGCAGGGTGACCCACCAAGGCAGGGTGACCCACCAAGGCAGTGTGACCCACCAAGGCAGTGTGACCCACCAAGGCAGGGTGACCCACCAAGGCAGGGTGACCCACCAAGGCAGGGTGACCCACCAAGGCAGGGTGACCCACCAAGGCAGGGTGACCCACCAAGGCAGGGTGACCCACCAAGGCAGGGTGACCCACCAAGGCAGGGTGACCCACCAAGGCAGGGTGACCCACCAAGGCAGTGTGACCCACCAAGGCAGGGTGACCCACCAATGCAGGGTGACCCACCAAGGCAGGGTGACCCACCAAGGCAGGGTGACCCACCAAGGCAGGGTGACCCACCAAGGCAGGGTGACCCACCAAGGCAGGGTGACCCACCAAGGCAGGGTGACCCACCAAGGCAGGGTGACCCACCAAGGCAGGGTGACCCACCAAGGCAGGGTGACCCACCAAGGCAGGGTGACCCACCATGGCAGGGTGACCCACCAAGGCAGGGTGACCCACCAAGGCAGGGTGACCCACCAAGGCAGGGTGACCCACCAAGGCAGGGTGACCCACCAAGGCAGGGTGACCCACCAAGGCAGGGTAACCCACCAAGGCAGGGTGACCCACCAAGGCAGGATGACCCACCAAGGCAGGGTGACCCACCAAGGCAGGGTGACCCACCAAGGCAGGGTGACCCACCAAGGCAGGGTGACCCACCAAGGCAGGGTGACCCACCAAGGCAGGGTGACCCACAAAGGCAGGGTGACCCACCAAGGCAGGGTGACCCACCAAGGCAGGGTGACCCACCAAGGCAGGGTGGTCCACCAAGGCAGGGTGACCCATTAAGGCAGGGTGACCCACCAAGGCAGGTTGACCCACCAAGGCAGGGTGACCCACCAAGGCAGGGTGACCCACCAAGGCAGGGTGACCCACCAAGGCAGGGTGACCCACCAAGGCAGGGTGACCCACCAAGGCAGGGTGGTCCACCAAGGCAGGGTGACCCACCAAGGCAGGGTGACCCACCAAGGCAGGGTGACCCACCAAGGCAGGGTGACCCACCAAGGCAGGGTGACCCACCAAGGCAGGGTGGTCCAAGAAGGCAGGGTGACCCACCAAGGCAGGGTGACCCACCAAGGCAGGGTGACCCACCAAGGCAGGGTGACCCACCAAGGCAGGGTGACCCACCAAGGCAGGGTGACCCACCAAGGCAGGGTGACCCACCAAGGCAGGGTGACCCACCAAGGCAGGGTGACCCACCAAGGCAGTGTGACCCACCAAGGCAGGGTGACCCACCAAAGCAGGATGACCCACCAAGGCAGGGTGACCCACCAAGGCAGGGTGACCCACCAAGGCAGGGTGACCCACCAAGGCAGGGTGACCCACCAAGGCAGGGTGACCCACCAAGGCAGGGTGACCCACTAAGGCAGGGTGACCCACCAAGGCAGGGTGACCCACCAAGGCAGGGTGACCCTCCAAGGCAGGGTGACCCACCAAGGCAGGGTGACCCACCAAGGCAAGGTGACCCACCAAGGCAGGGTGACCCACCAAGGCAGGGTGACCCACCAAGGCAGGGTGGTCCACCAAGGCAGGGTGACCCACCAAGGCAGGGTGACCCACCAAGGCAGGGTGACCCACCAAGGCAGGGTGACCCACCAAGGCAGGGTGACCCACCAAGGCAGGGTGGTCCACCAAGGCAGGGTGACCCACCAAGGCAGGGTGACCCACCAAGGCAGGGTGACCCATTAAGGCAGGGTGACCCACCAAGGCAGGGTGACCCACCAAGGCAGGGTGACCCACCAAGGCAGGGTGACCCACCAAGGCAGGGTGACCCACCAAGGCAGGGTGGTCCACCAAGGCAGGGTGACCCACCAAGGCAGGGTGACCCACCAAGGCAGGGTGACCCACCAAGGCAGGGTGACCCACCAAGGCAGGGTGACCCACCAAAGCAGGGTGACCCACCAAGGCAGGGTGACCCACCAAGGCAGGGTGGTCCACCAAGGCAGGGTGACCCACCAAGGCAGGGTGACCCACCAAGGCAGGGTGACCCACCAAGGCAGGGTGACCCACCAAGGCAGGGTGACCCACCAAGGCAGGGTGACCCACCAAGGCAGGGTGACCCACCAAGGCAGGGTGACCCACCAAGGAAGGGTGACCCACCAAGGCAGGGTGACCCACAAAGGCAGGGTGACCCACCAAGGCAGGGTGACCCACCAAGGCAGGGTGACCCACCAAGGCAGGGTGACCCACCAAGGCAGGGTGACCCACCAAGGCAGGGTGACCCACCAAGGCAGGGTGACCCACCAAGGCAGGGTGACCCACCAAGGCAGGGTGACCCACCAAGGCAGGGTGACCCACCAAGGCAGGGTGACCCACCAAGGCAGGGTGACCCACCAAGGCAGGGTGACCCACCAAGGCAGGGTGACCCACCAAGGCAGGGTGACCCACCAAGGCAGGGTGACCCACCAAGGCAGGGTGACCCACCAAGGCAGGGTGACCCACCAAGGCAGGGTGACCCACCAAGGCAGGGTGACCCACCAAGGCAGGGTGACCCTCCAAGGCAGGGTGACCCACCAAGGCAGGGTGGTCCACCAAGGCAGGGTGACCCACCAAGGCAGTGTGACCCACCAAGGCAGGGTGACCCACCAAGGCAGGGTGACCCACCAAGGCAGGGTGACCCACCAAGGCAGGGTGACCCACCAATTCAGGGTGACCCTCCAAGGCAGGGTGACCCACCAAGGCAGGGTGACCCACCAAGGCAGGGTGACCCACCATGGCAGGGTGACCCACCAAGGCAGGGTGACCCACCAAGGCAGGGTGACCCACCAAGGCAGGGTGACCCACCAAGGCAGGGTGACCCACCAAGGCAGGGTGACCCACCAAGGCAGGGTGACCCACCAAGGCAGGGTGACCCACCAAGGCAGGGTGACCCACCAAGGCAGGGTGACCCTCCATGGCAGGGTGACCCACCAAGGCAGGGTGACCCACCAAGGCAGTGTGACCCACCAAGGCAGGGTGACCCACCAAGGCAGGGTGACCCACCAAGGCAGGGTGACCCACCAAGGCAGGGTGGTCCACCAAGGCAGGGTGACCCACCAAGGCAGTGTGACCCACCAAGGCAGGGTGACCCACCAAGGCAGGGTGACCCACCAAGGCAGGGTGACCCACCAAGGCAGGGTGACCCACCAAGGCAGGGTGACCCACCAAGGCAGGGTGACCCACCAAGGCAGGGTGACCCACCAAGGCAGGGTGACCCACCAAGGCAGGGTGACCCACCAATGCAGGGTGGTCCACCAAGGCAGGGTGACCCACCAAGGCAGGGTGACCCACCAAGGCAGGGTGGTCCACCAAGGCAGGGTGGTCCACCAAGGCAGGGTGACCCACCAAGGCAGGGTGACCCACCAAGGCAGGGTGACCCACCAAGGCAGGGTGACCCACTAAGGCAGGGTGACCCACCGAGGCAGGGTGACCCACCAAGGCAGGGTGACCCACCAAGGCAGGGTGACGCACCAAGGCAGGGTGACCCACCAAGGCAGTGTGACCCACCAAGGCAGGGTGACCCACCAAGGCAGGGTGACCCACCAAGGCAGGGTGACCCACCAAGGCAGGGTGACCCACCAAGGCAGGGTGACCCACCAAGGCAGTGTGACCCACCAAGGCAGGGTGACCCACCAAGGCAGGGTGACCCACCAAGGCAGGGTGACCCACCAAGGCAAGGTGACCCACCAAGGCAGGGTGGTCCACCAAGGCAGGGTGACCCACCAAGGCAGGGTGACCCACCAAGGCAGGGTGACCCACCAAGGCAGGGTGACCCACCAAGGCAGGGTGACCCACCAAGGCACGGTGACCCACCAAGGCAGGGTGACCCACCAAGGCAGGGTGACCCACCAAGGCAGGGTGACCCACCAAGGCAGTGTGACCCACCAAGGCAGGGTGACCCACCAAGGCAGGGTGACCCACCAAGGCAGGGTGACCCACCAAGGCAGTGTGACCCACCAAGGCAGGGTGACCCACCAAGGCAGGGTGACCCACCAAGGCAGGGTGACCCACCAAGGCAGGGTGACCCACCAAGGCAGGGTGACCCACCAAGGCAGGGTGACCCACCAAGGCAGTGTGACCCACCAAGGCAGGGTGACCCACCAAGGCAGGGTGACCCACCAAGGCAGGGTGACCCACCAAGGCAGGGTGACCCACCAAGGCAGGGTGACCCACCAAGGCAGGGTGACCCACCAAGGCAGTGTGACCCACCAAGGCAGGGTGACCCACCAAGGCAGTGTGACCCACCAAGGCAGGGTGACCCACCAAGGCAGGGTGACCCACCAAGGCAGGGTGACCCACCAAGGCAGGGTGACCCACCAAGGCAGTGTGACCCACCAAGGCAGGGTGACCCACCAAGGCAGGGTGACCCACCAAGGCAGGGTGACCCACCAAGGCAGGGTGACCCACCAAGGCAGGGTGACCCACCAAGGCAGTGTGACCCACCAAGGCAGGGTGACCCACCAAGGCAGTGTGACCCACCAAGGCAGGGTGACCCACCAAGGCAGGGTGACCCACCAAGGCAGGGTGACCCACCAAGGCAGGGTGACCCACCAAGGCAGGGTGACCAACCAAGGCAGAGTGACCCACCAAGGCAGGGTGACCCACCAAGGCAGGGTGACCCTGCCAGAGGTGCACTGTAGTTACAAAACTGCAACATTAACACTCCTCCTTACTGTATTATAATCATGGGGAAGCGCTAAACCCGTAGGATTATTCAGCACATGTGGGGGGGGGGTGGAAGGTATTCAGGCTTAATTCAGGGAACTGGAGCACAGATCCAATTCCCTAGATCAAGAGCCCCTCACCAGCATCAACGGGGGGAGGGGGAGCACCAGATATATAGAAGAATGAAACACTTGTGCAAGATTTGGAACTCTGGCCAGCCAGTGGCTTCTTCAGTCCAATATAGAAAAGAATAGTGAAAGATGAGGAGGGAAATGAGGTAATCAGTCCCTCAGCTTTTTTTTTCAAAATTGATGTACTGAAGACATCAACTCCAGGTTGAGGGACTGATTACCTCAGACTCCTCCTCATCTTCCACTTTTCGTTTCTATATTAGACTGTAGAAGCCACAGACTGGCGGAACCTTTCCTCACTATATTCCCAAGTGCTGCACAAGTCTCTAATTCTTCACGTTATCTGTTTTCTATATTATTTATATCACACATGTTTATATCACACATGTTTATATCACACATGTTTATATCACACATGTTTATATCACACATGTTTATATCACACATGTTTATATCACACATGTTTATATCACACATGTTTATATCACACATGTTTATATCACACATGTTTATATCACACATGTTTATATCACACATGTTTATATCACACATATTTATATTACACATATTTATATCACACATGTTGTTACAAAAAACGCGATACTAAAAGCTTAGAAATCTCCAGGTAATACTAGAAAGGACTGCCCTTCTAGCATCCAGCCTGTTACTGGGTTTTCGTAACAAGTAGTCAGTATCCTTGTCCAATTATCCATTAGAATTCATTAAGATTCAATAGTACTTCAGGATTACAACTGGTAGGCTACTAACTAGAGAAATTAAAATTTAATAAATTTATTAATCATTAAGTTGTCTAGAGGTATATCATCAAATTAAATTAAATTAATCACAGTAATAAAAATAAAATCAATCTCTCGAGTTCAATATTATTGTGGTGAAAGCACATATCACATTTATAATTCTTAAGTACCGTCAGGTACATTAACATTTAATAAGATATTACAAATATGTACAAGTAAGTGTGTATGTGTGTAAGTGCTCTAAATAGTTCGCTATGTCTCACGACTCGACTAGACTTAAACAAGTGACTGACAAAGTCCTCTAATAAACTAACTTCTTGACCGACTGGCAACCAGAACAGTCTGCTTGAACAATGAAAAGAATGCTAAGCCCAATAGCCATATAACAAGCGACTGCGACACAATCAGGATCAAGGAGATAATATAACGACACTAAGTAGGGACCATCAGCAGATCCTCCACAAAAGTTACAAAACTCCCATACTACTGAATCTAAGTTCAGCATAGGAAAAACCCTGACTGTGACAATACACAGAACCCAGTACAAAATTAGGTCAGAAGCTATAGCTAAGGACCTGAGATGTTCAGAGTGTCTATGCGACACACAACCTCAGTACAACGTCGAAAATCACTAAGTCTATACAATGTTCTGTGAACAGAGTTCTACAGAACTAACAAGAATAATGAGACAGACAATCTGTCCAACCACCAAGAGAGTCTAGAGCAGACTGACTACTTCAGGCGAGGTGAGGACACCCCCCCCTCGATCACGTGATAGCCCCTTGGACAGCACAGCTCAGAAGCCGGCAGTGTAACGAGCGACAAGCGATAATTACAGTAGTTTGACAATCAAGACTTGAACTGAGCACATATTATGTACATCCTAACAACATAAGTCAAATAACAATATAACAGTCAAATAATAATATAAAGTCATACATTTACGATTTAACTATTATCGCAAATATAAGCAATATAAAATTAAATGAAAAGATAATATACATTATATATATACTTAATAATCATTGTAACCCATTCAGGGGTTGCAACACATGTTTATATTACACATGTTCACATCACATATTTATATTACACATATTTATATCACACATATTTATATTACACATTTATATCACACATGTTTATATCACACATATTCATAATACACATTTATATCACACATATTTATATCATATATTTATATCACATATTTATATTGCACATATTTATATTGCACATATTTATATCACATATTTATATCACACATATTTATATCACACATATTTATACTACATATTTGTATCACATATATTTATATCACACATATTTATATTACATATTTATATCACACATATTTATATCACATATTTATGTCACACATATTTATATCACACATATTTGTAGACAGCCTGTACTGTCTGCACAGACAGCCCATGCTGTCTGCCAGCTTAGTTCATATTTCGCACCACTCAAGTGTTGCCCTCTGTAGCCAGGCCTCTCGGTAGGCACGCCAGCCTGTCTGCCCTTGCCTCGCTCTCACTCACACAGCGGCCTAGCAGGAAGACACAAGTACTAGTAGCTCTCTCTCGTGGGATGGCCCTTCCCGGGCCATGGGCACAACACAAGCCTGTGTACCCACCACGACACTTAACAATTAAGTAAGAAGCCTCCGAAGACGTATCATTTACTCCCCGCTACCAGAATACCAAACAATCTCGTTATAAATGGTGGCAGCGGTGGGATCGAGTGTTCAGTAATTGTTTCAGTATTGTCGATCAGACTAAGAGAAGATATATGTCGTGTGTTAATTCCTCTCAGTGTTCTCACTAGTTAGTGTACGGCATGTACCGCGGTGTGTTTAAAGTTTCCGTGTGTCCAGTGAGGTCTGAGCCAGACCTGAGTAGCACCACTGTGCTAAGTCACCCGTGTGACCAGTGTGTATGACAGCTGATGTCAAAACAGCCCCGAGTGACCGAGCCCTCTTGTACAGAAAGCTTTTATGCTCGTCGCTCGTGATCTTCTGCAGAATCGTACCTGCTACGATTCCCATCGAGATTTGTTTCACTTCACCTCCAGACCTTCAGAATGCAGTTATATGTAGAGAAACAAGTCTGGGGACACTTAGACTAACCTCTGCTATAACTCCAACTGCTGAGAGAATGATACTCGCCAAGCCGCAGTTAGCCACTGTCGGCAGGAATGTGTCAGCCTCGTGTCACAAGCTTCAGTGAGCAGCCTGCACAAAGATGTCACTTTGACTGCTAGCTCTCTCACTGCAGTCTGGTGTATGATGTTACGACTCCCAGATGTTTCGCCCAGTCGTCTCTGCCACGACTCACTCCACAACTCGCTCCACGCTCGCCGGCAGTGACAGCCCAGTGACAGTACCAGTCGAGAAGTGTCCTCCTGAGTCGCTTGTCAGAAGTCCTGCCCAGTTGCCGAGTTTTGTCGACGCCTCACTCGAGGGCACCAGCATGTCGTGCCCCAGGTTGAGTGAAACCTGCAGCGACTCCTACGATGTCTGCTTCACCGTTCCAGAGGAGACCGTACCCTGTTACGCCACAGCTCGGCCGCAGCGATGTCTCCTGTGTTGCAGTATCTGTCCAGACGCAAGAAGGCGTGCAGTGATGCCCATCGACGCTCACTGCCTATGACCACGATGTTTAGCACACCCCACATGTTTTTTTCTTCCCTCCCTGTAGGAAGTTTTTTTTCCATGTCCATATGTATATATACGTTTTTATTTTGTGTTCTGTGCCCTGTTCCTACGAGAGAGAGACCGAGTTCCTTTTACCACCAGTATTGTGGTGTTGGGACGACGCGCGGTAGGTGGCCGAGCGTATGTAGGCAGCCTGTACTGTCTGCACAGACAGCCCATGCTGTCTGCCAGCTTAGTTCATATTTCGCGCCACTCAAGTGTTGCCCTCTGTAGCCAGGCCTCTCGGTAGGCACACCAGCCTGTCTGCCCTTGCCTCGCTCTCACTCACACAGCGGCCTAGCAGGAAGACACAAGTACTAGTAGCTCTCTCTCGTGGGATGGCCCTTCCCGGGCCATGGGCACAGCACAAGCCTGTGTACCCACCACGACACTTAACAATAAAGTAAGAAGCCTCCGAAGACGTATCATTTACTCCCCGCTACCAGAATACCAAACAATCTCGTTATATATTTATATTACATATTTATATCACACATATTCATATCACACATATTTGTATCACGACTATTTATATCACATATATTTACGTCACACATATTTATATCACACATATTTGTATCACAAATATTTATATCACACATATTTACATCACACATATTTATATCACACATATTTATATTAAACAATTATATCACACATATTTATATCACACATATTTATATCACACATCTATATCACACATATTTGTCACACATATTCATATCACACATATTTGCATCACGAATATTTATATCACATATTTACATCACACATATTTATATCACACATATTTATATCACACATCTATATCACACATATTTGTCACACATATTCATATCACACATATTTGTATCACGAATATTTATATCACACATATTTATATCACACATATTTACATCATGCCTATTTATATCACATGTATTTATATCACACATATTTATACCACACATGTTTCTTGCTCATCAACTTTCGGTATTACTCACTAATTCATCACTGAGATTGTCTCTTTCCATCATCAATAACTGCCGGTACTTCACTTTATCTCATCAATAACTGCCGGTACTTCACTTTATCTCATCAATAACTGCCGGTACTTCACTTTATCTCATCAATAACTGCCGGTACTTCACTTTATCTCATCAATAACTGACGGTACATCACTTTATCTCATCAATAACTGCCGGTACTTCACTTTATCTCATCAATAACTGACGGTACATCACTTTATCTCATCAATAACTGCCGGTACATCACTTTATCTCATCAATAACTGCCGGTACTTCACTTTATCTCATCAATAACTGCCGGTACTTCACTTTATCTCATCAATAACTGCCGGTACTTCACTTTATCTCATCAATAACCGACGGTACATCACTTTATCTCATCAATAACTGCCGGTACATCACTTTATCTCATCAATGACACTTTCTTGGGTCAACCTCCACGATTATTGTCTTGCCTGTAATACTGTCTTCTAATTTATTTTGAATGGCCTAGAGGCTGAAGCAGAGGTTAAGAACATGTCAGAAATATAGCTGCCTCACACTTGGTGAATATTAGTGAGGCAGTACAGAGTTATGGGGTATGTTGGGCATGTTATCTTCAGTAATGGGCAGTACAGAGTTATGGGGTATGTTGGGCATGTTATCTTCAGTAATGGGCAGTACAGAGTTATGGGGTATGTTGGGCATGTTATCTTCAGTAATGGGCAGTACAGAGTTATGGGGTATGTTGGGCATGTTATCTTCAGTAATGGGGTACTTAGGCATGGGAACACAAGCTTGAAAATAATGAAATCAGTTTAGAAATGTAATTAGATTTTATTGTTTTAATAAAATGTCAAGTTACACAATGTCAAGTTACACAATGTCAAGTTACACAATGTCAAGTTACACAATGTTAAGTTACACAATGTTAAGTTACACAATGTCAAGTTACACAATGTCAAGTTACACAATGTCAAGTTACACAATGTTAAGTTACACAATGTCAAGTTACACAATGTCAAGTTACACAATGTCAAGTTACACAATGTCAAGTTACACAATGTCAAGTTACACAATGTCAAGTTACACAATGTTAAGTTACACAATGTCAAGTTACACAATGTTAAGTTACACAATGTCAAGTTACACAATGTCAAGTTACACAATGTTAAGTTACACAATGTCAAGTTACACAATGTCAAGTTACACAATGTTAAGTTACACAATGTCAAGTTACACAATGTTAAGTTACACAATGTCAAGTTACACAATGTTAAGTTACACAATGTTAAGTTACACAATGTCAAGTTACACAATGTCAAGTTACACAATGTTAAGTTACACAATGTCAAGTTACACAATGTCAAGTTACACAATGTTAAGTTACACAACAGGTATGTTTATTTTTTATTAATTCAGTATTACCTTCCGGAGAAATATATCGCTGACGTCAAGATAATAAAGATTACTGACTGCTCTGATGACTTCACTGATGTAACTCTCCTCAGACGTCAATATAATAAAGATTACTGACTGCTCTGATGACTTCACTGATGTAACTCTCCTCAGACGTCAAGATAATAAAGATTACTGACTGCTCTGATGACTTCACTGATGTAACTCTCCTCAGACGTCAAGATAATAAAGATTACTGACTGCTCTGATGACTTCACTGATGTAACTCTCCTCACTTAACTGGCTTTTTCAGGCACTCGATAAAGCAAATTTCAGGGGAAATACTGTATCAGTGTACTCACGAGTTCGTAATAACACAGTTGTAAACAAACCACGAAATGGGCGGGGTTTGAATTCAAGGCGAGTGAGTCGTATACGTCCAGGCCAGCGCGCAAGCCACTGGGACACCTGGCTACAATAACATTCATCCAACTAGGTATATTTATACACTATAGGGAGGTTAGCATGGGCCACCACTGTGACCAGAAATGTAAGGTTGCACATGTGAATCTCCAGCCAGCCTGACTGTGGCGAACTCTGGGAAAAGTCGAATAAATCGCAGGGTAGCAGCTGGCCCAGTGGCTTACACACTGTCCTGAAGTTTTAAGATTCACTCGCATGGGTTTAAACCTCACCCGTTCCGTGGTTTGCCTGTATCAGTGTAAACTGCTGTGCTGTCTATGCTGATATATAATTTTAGTCTCTGTTGCCTCTGATACTCAAATTGTTTAAGGTGGGGAAGGTTATCAGATTTATGTGGCATTACTGTGGAGAGGCTGACGTCAGTAGTGTGCAGTGAAGGGTCATTGCTGCTAACTGCTGACACAAGCCAGTGTTGTGTGTATCGAGGGTCACTGCTGCTGACTGCTGACACAAGCCAGAGTTGTGTGTTGAGGGGGTCACTGCTGCTGACTGCTGACACAAGCCAGTGTTGTCTGTATAGAGCGTCACTGCTACTGACTGCTGACACAAGCCAGTGTTGTGTGTATAGAGCATCACTGCTGCCGACTGCTGACACAAACCAGTGTTGTGTGTATAGAGCGTCACCGCTGCTGACTGCTGACACAAACCAGTGTTGTGTGTATAGAGGGTCACTGCTGCTGACTGCTGACACAAGCCAGAGTTGTGTGTTGAGGGGGTCACTGCTGCTGACTGCTGACACAAGCCAGTGTTGTCTGTATAGAGCGTCACTGCTACTGACTGCTGACACAAGCCAGTGTTGTGTGTAGAAGGTCACTGCTGCTGACTGCTGGCACAAGCCAGTTTTGTGTGCAGAAGGTCACTGCAGCTGACTGCTGACACAAGCCAGTGTTGTGTGTAGAAGGTCACTGCTGCTGACTGCTGACACAAGCCAGTGTTGTGTGTAGAGGGTCACTGCTGCTGACTGCTGACACAAGCCAGTGTTGTGTGTAGAGGGTCACTGCTGCTGACTGCTGACACAAGCCAGTGTTGTGTGTAGAGGGTCACTGCTGCTGACTGCTGACACAAGCCAGTGTTGTGTGTAGAGGGTCACTGCTGCTGACTGCTGACACAAGCCACTCACCCTTGATCACCTCAGCTGACCACCTGTGTTGCAGTCTTGTCAACAGTGTTTTCAGAATAATATAATTATATCTAGTTAGAACACTTGGGAAGCTGATCAACATTTATACAGTCCAACAGACATGTATTTTACAAACATAATTATTATATAAACAATGAATGCAGTAAGATCACAATAAACAGGTGATGTCACAACAAACAGAACAACCACTGTGAAAAATATAGTGAAGCTCCAAGCGCTTTCCTGACTTCTCATATTATGAAGGAACTGTTTCTTGATAACGTGAAAAGTCACGAAATCGCTGGGAATTTCAGTGTTTCATCACAATGGTTGTTCTGTATAAGCAAGGAGCGTTCACTTAGCCTTGTTAACACGCAAACTACCATTGCCTGAAACATTTTAACCCAATTCTCACACAACAATAAAATCCACCTTAAGAGGCGCCTGAGTCCCCCTGTCTCCTAATACAATGTTTATTTTTCCCCAATAATCTACCTTATCCATAATTACTATCACATTTTCTTTGTCTGTGTCGTAAGGTGAAGTCCAGGATCTTTCCCTAATTCATGGTATAACTTAACAAATCTTTGATGACAATTGTTGCAGAGATCAGATCTCTGCACCACAATTGTCCTCAAATATTTAAGTTATACCATGAAGTGGTTGGCCACTTATCTTTTCAATCTATCTACCCTCCACCCTCCCACCCCTTTCCCATGTTTCCATCCCTACCCATCCTTCTTCCCTCCTCATCTTACCAAAGCTCTGGTCATACTGCGTGGAATACACAAGGTGGACAGAGACAGGATGTTCCAGAGAGGAGACACAGCAACAAGGGGTCACAATTGGAAACTGATGACTCAGACGAGTCAAAGGGATGTTAGGAAATATTTCTTCAGTCATAGAGTTGTCAGGAAGTGGAATAGTCTGGGAAGTGATGTAGTGGAGGCAGGAACCATACATAACTTTAAGACGAGGTATGATAAAGCACATGGAGCAGTGAGAGAGAGGACCTAGTAGCGATCAGTGAAGAGGCGGGGCCAGGAGCTGGGTCTCGACCGCTACAACCACAATTAGGTGAGTACAAGTCAAGTCAAGAAGATAGGGGAACTGACGTGCCCCTTAAGGTGACAGAGGAACTGACGTGCCCCTTAAGGTGACAGAGGAACTGACGTACCCCTTAAGGTGATAGAGGAACTGAAGTGCCCCTTAAGGTGATACACACTAATAACCCGCACCTGGAAGACTGCAACTTAGCACGACGTTATGGTCCAACCTGGAGCAGTAATTAGCTAATGGTCCAACTTGGAGCAGTAATTAGCTAATGGTCCAACTTGGAGCAGTAATTAGCAAATGGTCCAACTTGGAGCAGTAATTAACTAATGATCCAACTTGGAGCAGTAATTAACTAATGATCCAACTTGGAGCAGTAATTAACTAATGGTCCAACTTGGAGCAGAAATTAACTAATGGTCCAACTTGGAGCAGTAATTAACTAACGGTCCAACTTGGAGCAGTAATTAACTAATGGTCCAACTTGGAGCAGTAATTAACTAATGGTCCAACTTGGAGCAGTAATTAGCAAATGGTCCAACTTGGAGCAGTAATTAACTAACGGTCCAACTTGGAGCAGTACTTAACTAATGGTCCAACTTGGAGCAGTAATTAACTAATGGTCCAACTTGGAGCAGTACTTAACTAATGGTCCAACTTGGAGCAGTACTTAACTAATGGTCCAACTTGGAGCAGTACTTAACTAATGGTCCAAGTCGTACCGAAGCCTCGTCGGAAGTCGTTCGTGTACATGTCGTCCTGATAACTTAAACTCCCATAAAAACTAAATTCTTCGTTACATTATTTTGGTAAAAATCTTTTAAATAATAACAGATAAATTTTTATCTTTGCTGATATAAAATTTTTTAATTTTGGACCAAAGTTAAAAATCTCAATTAACCTAAGTTAAACTAACGTAATTTTTATAGGAAAATTTTGCTAATTATATAACAGATCATTTTAAATATATTTAAAATATATTTAGATATGATATCCATTTTTTTCGTTATCTTCAGGCTGATTTAAGGTTATTTAGGGCGAAAATTAAATTTTATTCTGCTAATTTGGCAAGAAAAAAAAATAATGGCGAATAGGCTTAACTCGGTGATTAGGCTTGATGGGTACGACATATATACGACAACATGTGCGATGACAGTAGCGTATACGACATATATACGACAATATGTGCGATGACAGTAGCGTATACGACATATATACGACAATATGTGCGATGACAGTAGCGTATACGACATATATACGACAATATGTGCGATGACAGTAGCGTGAGAGCGGAAGTTACGTCACTCATTCGCGTTTTTTGTTCTTTCTTGATTTTCTCGCGTTTTTTTGTTCTTGATTTTCACGTTTTTTGTTTTTTATTTTTCGCGTTTTTTCTTGATTTTTTCGCAGTTTTTCTTGATT
>NC_091324.1:36151540-36191540 GCF_038502225.1 Cherax quadricarinatus
TGATACGATGTTGTAGAAAGTCAGTGAGGTGACTTAGTGACTGATACGATGCTGTAGAAAGTCAGTGAGGTGACTTAGTGACTGATACGATGTGTAGAAAGTCAGTGAGGTGACTTAGTGACTGATACGATGTTGTAGAAAGTCAGTGAGGTGACTTAGTGACTGATACGATGTTGTAGAAAGTCAGTGAGGTGACTTAGTGACTGATACGATGCGTTGTAGAAAAGTCAGTGAGGTGACTTAGTGACTGATACGATGTTGTAGAAAGTCAGTGAGGTGACCTAGTGACTGATACGATGTTGTAGAAAGTCAGTGAGGTGACTTAGTGATGATACGATGTTGTAGAAAGTCAGTGAGGTGACTTAGTGACTGATACGATGTTGTAGAAAGTCAGTGAGGTGACTTAGTGACTGATACGATGTTGTAGAAAGTCAGTGAGGTGACTTAGTGACTGATACGATGTTGTAGAAAGTCAGTGAGGTGACTTAGTGACTGATACGATGTTGTAGAAAGTCAGTGAGGTGACTTAGTGACTGATACGATGTTGTAGAAAGTCAGTGAGCTGACTTAGTGACTGATACGATGTTGTAGAAAGTCAGTGAGCTGACTTAGTGACTGATACGATGTTGTAGAAAGTCAGTGAGGTGACTTAGTGACTGATACGATGTTGTAGAAAGTCAGTGAGGTGACTTAGTGAGGACAGAACAATATTTTGACTTGATAATGTCATTACAGAGATGAGAGAGTGAGAGTAGAAAGTTGTACCAAGAACAGAGTTGTCAGAAGTTAGTTTTCTGAAGAGTGGGATACTTGGTTTTTCACACTGCCCGTTGTGTACTCACTCCTACCCAATTAGAGCCAAACTAGTCCACGGCCGTATCATTGCTACCTACGCTACCTTCATCGGCACTAAACCGCTGTTCAGCAGTAAGAACAGTAATAACACCTGTACCCACGTCTGTTAATAACATCAGTTCCTGTACCCACGTCTGTTAAGAACATCAGTTCCTGTACCCACGTCTGTTAAGAATATCAGTTCCTGTACCCACGTCTGTTAAGAATATCAGTTCCTGTACCCACGTCTGTTAATAACATCAGTTCCTGTACCCACGTCTGTTAAGAACATCAGTTCCTGTACCCACGTCTGTTAAGAATATCAGTTCCTGTACCCACGTCTGTTAATAACATCAGTTCCTGTACCCACGTCTGTTAAGAACATCAGTTCCTGTACCCACGTCTGTTAAGAATATCAGTTCCTGTACCCACGTCTGTTAAGAACATCAGTTCCTGTACCCACGTCTGTTAAGAATATCAGTTCCTGTACCCACGTCTGTTAAGAACATCAGTTCCTGTACCCACGTCTGTTAAGAACATCAGTTCCTGTACCCACGTCTGTTAAGAACATCAGTTCCTGTACCCACGTCTGTTAAGAACATCAGTTCCTGTACCCACGTCTGTTAAGAACATCAGTTCCTGTACCCACGTCTGTTAAGAACATCAGTTCCTGTACCCACGTCTGTTAAGAACATCAGTTCCTGTACCCACGTCTGTTAAGAACATCAGTTCCTGTACCCACGTCTGTTAAGAACATCAGTTCCTGTACCCACGTCTGTTAAGAACATCAGTTCCTGTACCCACGTCTGTTAAGAACATCAGTTCCTGTACCCACGTCTGTTAAGAACATCAGTTCCTGTACCCACGTCTGTTAAGAACATCAGTTCCTGTACCCACGTCTGTTAAGAACATCAGTTCCTGTACCCACGTCTGTTAAGAACATCAGTTCCTGTACCCACGTCTGTTAAGAACATCAGTTCCTGTACCCACGTCTGTTAAGAACATCAGTTCCTGTACCCACGTCTGTTAAGAACATCAGTTCCTGTACCCACGTCTGTTAAGAACATCTATTCCGTACTCCCACGTCTGTTAAGAACATCAGGTCCTGTACCCACGTCTGTTAAGAACATCTCTTCCTGTACCCACGTCTGTTAAGAACATCAGTTCCTGTACCACGTCTGTTAAGAACATCAGTTCCTGTACCCACGTCTGTTAAGAACATCTATTCCTGTACCCACGTCTGTTAAGAACATCAGTTCCTGTACCCACGTCTGTTAAGAACATCTATTCCTGTACCCACGTCTGTTAAGAACATCAGTTCCTGTACCCACGTCTGTTAAGAACATCAGTTCCTGTACCCACGTCTGTTAAGAACATCAGTTCCTGTACCCACGTCTGTTAAGAACATCAGTTCCTGTACCCACGTCTGTTAAGAACATCTATTCCTGTACCCACGTCTGTTAAGAACATCAGTTCCTGTACCCACGTCTGTTAAGAACATCTATTCCTGTACCCACGTCTGTTAAGAACATCAGTTCCTGTACCCACGTCTGTTAAGAACATCAGTTCCTGTACCCACGTCTGTTAAGAACATCTATTCCTGTACCCACGTCTGTTAAGAACATCAGTTCCTGTACCCACGTCTGTTAAGAACATCTATTCCTGTACCCACGTCTGTTAAGAACATCAGTTCCTGTACCCACGTCTGTTAAGAACATCTATTCCACCTACCCACGTCTGTTAAGAACATCAGTTCCTGTACCCACGTCTGTTAAGAACATCAATTCCTGTACCCACGTATGTTAAGAACATCAGTTCCTGTACCCTACCCGTCTGTTAAGAACATCAGTTCCTGTACCCACGTCTGTTAAGAACATCAGTTCCTGTACCCACGTCTGTTAAGGAACATCAGTTCCTGTACCCACGTCTGTTAAGAACATCAGTTCCTGTACCCACGTCTGTTAAGAACATCAGTTCCTGTACCCACGTCTGTTAAGAACATCAGTTCCTGTACCCACGTCTGTTAAGAACATCAGTTCCTGTACCCACGTTTGTTAAGAACATCGTTCCTGTACCCACGTCTGTTAAGAACATCAGTTCCTGTACCCGTCACGTATTGTTAAGAACATCAGTTCCTGTACCCACGTCTGTTAAGAACATCAGTTCCTGTACCCACGTCTGTTAAGAACATCAGTTCCTGTACCCACGTCTGTTAAGAACATCAGTTCCTGTACCCACGTCTGTTAAGAACATCAGTTCCTGTACCCACGTCTGTTAAGAACATCAGTTCCTGTACCCACGTCTGTTAAGAACATCAGTTCCTGTACCCACGTCTGTTAAGAACATCAGTTCCTGTACCCACGTCTGTTAAGAACATCTATTCCTGTACCACGTCTGTTAAGAACATCAGTTCCTGTACCCACGTCTGTTAAGAACATCAGTTCCTGTACCCACGTCTGTTAAGAACATCAGTTCCTGTACCCACGTCTGTTAAGAACATCAGTTCCTGTACCCACGTCTGTTAAGAACATCAGTTCCTGTACCCACGTCTGTTAAGAACATCAGTTCCTGTACCCACGTCTGTTAAGAACATCAGTTCCTGTACCCACGTCTGTTAAGAACATCAGTTCCTGTACCCACGTCTGTTAAGAACATCAGTTCCTGTACCCACGTCTGTTAAGAACATCAGTTCCTGTACCCACGTCTGTTAAGAACATCAGTTCCTGTACCCTACGTCTGTTAAGAACATCAGTTCCTGTACCCACGTCTGTTAAGAACATCTATTCCTGTACCCACGTCTGTTAAGAACATCAGTTCCTGTACCACCCGTCTGTTAAGAACATCAGTTCCTGTACCCACGTCTGTTAAGAACATCAGTTCCTGTACCCACGTCTGTTAAGAACATCAGTTCCTGTACCCACGTCTGTTAAGAACATCAGTTCCTGTACCCACGTCTGTTAAGAACATCAGTTCCTGTACCCACGTCTGTTAAGAACATCAGTTCCTGTACCCACGTCTGTTAAGAACATCTATTCCTGTACCCACGTCTGTTAAGAACATCAGTTCCTGTACCCACGTCTGTTAAGAACATCAGTTCCTGTACCCACGTCTGTTAAGAACATCAGTTCCTGTACCCACGTCTGTTAAGAACATCAGTTCCTGTACCCACGTCTGTTAAGAACATCAGTTCCTGTACCCACGTCTGTTAAGAACATCTATTCCTGTACCCACGTCTGTTAAGAACATCAGTTCCTGTACCCACGTCTGTTAAGAACATCTATTCCTGTACCCACGTCTGTTAAGAACATCAGTTCCTGTACCCACGTCTGTTAAGAACATCAGGTTCCTGTACCCACGTCTGTTAAGAACATCTATTCCTGTACCCACGTCTGTTAAGAACATCAGTTCCTGTACAAACGTCTGTTGAGAACATCTCTTCCTGTTCCCACTTATGTTAAGAACATCAGTTCCTGTACCAACGTCTGTTTAGACCATCAGTTCCTGTACCCACGTCTGTTAAGAACATCAGTTCCTGTACCCACGTCTGTTAAGAACATCAGTTCCTGTACCCACGTTTGTTAAGAACATCAGTTCCTCTGCCCACGTCTGTTAAGAACATCAGTTCCTGTACCCACGTCTGTTAAGAACATCTATTCCTGTACCCACGTCTGTTAAGAACATCAGTTCCTGTACTCCCACGTCTGTTAAGAACATCAGTTCCTGTACCACGTCTGTTAAGAACATCAGTCCTGTACCCCTTGTTAAGACATCAGTCTCCCCTGTTAACCCACGTCCTGTTACCCGTTAAACATCAGTTCCTGTACCCACGTCTGTTAAGACATCGTTCCTGTACCCACGTCTGTTAAGAACATCAGTTCCTGTACCCACGTCTGTTAAGAACATCAGTTCCTGTACCCACGTCTGTTAAGAACATCTCTGTACCCTGTACCTCTACCACGTCTGTTAAGAACATCAGTTCCTGTACCCACGTCTGTTAAGAACATCAGTTCCTGTACCCACGTCTGTTAAGAACATCAGTTCCTGTACCCACGTCTGTTAAGAACATCAGTTCCTGTACCCACGTCTGTTAAGAACATCAGTTCCTGTACCCACGTCTGTTAAGAACATCAGTTCCTGTACCCACGTCTGTTAAGAACATCAGTTCCTGTACCCACGTCTGTTAAGAACATCAGTTCCTGTACCCACGTCTGTTAAGAACATCTATTCCTGTACCCACGTCTGTTAAGAACATCAGTTCCTGTACCCACGTCTGTTAAGAACATCTATTCCTGTACCCACGTCTGTTAAGAACATCAGTTCCTGTACCCACGTCTGTTAAGAACATCAGTTCCTGTACCCACGTCTGTTAAGAACATCAGTTCCTGTACCCACGTCTGTTAAGAACATCAGTTCCTGTACCCACGTCTGTTAAGAACATCTATTCCTGTACCCACGTCTGTTAAGAACATCAGTTCCTGTACCCACGTCTGTTAAGAACATCTATTCCTGTACCCACGTCTGTTAAGAACATCTATTCCTGTTCCCACGTCTGTTAAGAACATCTATTCCTGTACCCACGTCTGTTAAGAACATCAGTTCCTGTACCCACGTCTGTTAAGAACATCTATTCCTGTACCCACGTCTGTTAAGAACATCTATTCCTGTACCCACGTCTGTTAAGAACATCAGTTCCTGTACCCACGTCTGTTAATAACATCAGTTCCTGTACCCACGTCTGTTAATAACATCAGTTCCTGTACCCACGTCTGTTAATAACATCAGTTCCTGTACCATCCGTGATGTAGTTGTGGGTATTTTTCTTATCTTTCACAAAGGCGATGATTGGTTCACAAAAAGCAGCAAGATGGCTGTCAACAAGATGGCTGTCAACAAGATGGCTGTCAACAAGATGGCTGTCAACAAGATGGCTGTCAACAAGATGGCTGTCACCAAGATGGCTGTCAACAAGATGGCTGTCAACAAGATGGCTGTCAACAAGATGGCTGTCAACAAGATGGCTGTCAACATGATGGCTGTCAACAAGATGGCTGTCAACAAGATGGCTGTCAACTACCAACGTTTGGCAGTTGACATCCTACAATACTAGAATGAAAGGTCTCTTGGATTTTCTTCAGACTCCAGGTCCTCAATTAAATTTCTAAATTCACGACGTGTTTTTGACTTTATCCGATTGAAATTTATGATTTCTAAAAGGCAGTTTAATGACATTGTTTAGTAAATATTCCAGGTGGATGATACAGTGGTTCAAGAGACATCAGGATAGTTGAGATCATTTATCAACTGCTCAACTAGGTCAGTATTTTAACCTGCCATAGCTGGTGCTCCGTCTGTTGCAATGTTAACAAGTTTATGCAATGGTAGTTGAGCATTTAATAAGGTTTTAAGTGCTTTTTGATGCCAATACTGTTTGTGGCTCCCTGTAAACTTATCGTTTGTAACATAGAGAACAAATATAGCCAGTTGATACACAGATAACCCGCATATAGAAGAGACGAGGTTACGACGAGGCTCCGGGTTGTTTATGTGTTGTTCCAGTCACGGTATTGTGTCGTATTTTATTTATAGCCAGTTGATGGGATACATTGATTGTCTGTAGATTCAGTGCCAAGCTGAAAGCAACGTAGCTTTGTAGGTCACTGTAGTGAATGAATTTCAATGATGTGGTCTCAGACCGAGCCGGGGGGGCGTTGACCCCCGAAACCGTCTCCAGGTAAACTAAAGGTAAACTTAGTAGTGAGGTGGTACATGGGAATTTGTTCCATTATGTGTGTAAGTTATGAGTTCTCTGAAGCCAGAATTGAAATCACATCACGAGTGACCCCGGTGGCCTGGCCGGCGAAGCTTTCGCTTCACACACGGTAGGTCCGGGTTCGACTCCCGGCGGAGTAGAAACATTTCGACGTGTTTCCGTACACCTGCTGTCCTGTTCACCTAGCAGCAAGTAGGTACCTGGGTGGTAGTCGACCGGTGTGGGTGGCATCCTGGGGGACAAGATTGAGGACTACAACGGAAATAAGACAGACAGTCCTCGATGACTGTCTTAAGTTATCCTCTTATACTCTTCTGTTACTGTTTGTATTTCTGTTTTATACTCTTCTGTTACTGTTTGTATTACTGTTTTATACTCTTCTGTTACTGTTTGTATTTCTGTTTTATACTCTTCTGTTACTGTTTGTATTACTGTTTTATACTCTTCTCTTACTGTTTGTATTTCTGTTTTATACTCTTCTGTTACTGTTTGTATTTCTGTTTTATACTCTTCTGTTACTGTTTGTATTACTGTTTTATACTCTTCTGTTACTGTTTGTATTTCTGTTTTATACTCTTCTGTTACTGTTTGTATTTCTGTTTTATACTCTTCTGTTACTGTTTGTATTACTGTTTTATACTCTTCTGTTACTGTTTGTATTACTGTTTTATACTCTTCTGTTACTGTTTGTATTTCTGTATTATACTCTTCTGTTACTGTTTGTATTTCTGTTTTATACTCTTCTGTTACTGTTTGTATTACTGTTTTATACTCTTCTGTTACTGTTTGTATTTCTGTTTTATACTCTTCTGTTACTGTTTGTATTTCTGTCACATACTCCTCTATTATCTACACTGCCACCAGCATGTAACTTGTGAGTACTGTCACCAGCATGTAACTTGTGAGTACTGTCACCAGCATGTAACTTGTGAGTACTGTCACCAGCATGTAACTTGTGAGTACTGTCACCAGCATGTAACTTGTGAGTACTGTCACCAGCATGTAACTTGTGAGTACTGTCACCAGCATGTTACTTGTGAGTACTGTCACCAGCATGTAACTTGTGAGTACTGTCACCAGCATGTAACTTGTGAGTACTGTCACCAGCATGTAACTTGTGAGTACTGTCACCAGCATGTAACTTGTGAGTACTGTCACCAGCATGTAACTTGTGAGTACTGTCACCAGCATGTAACTTGTGAGTACTGTCACCAGCATGTAACTTGTGAGTACTGTCACCAGCATGTAACTTGTGAGTACTGTCACCAGCATGTAACTTGTGAGTACTGTCACCAGCATGTAACTTGTGAGTACTGTCACCAGCATGTAACTTGTGAGTACTGTCACCAGCATGTAACTTGTGAGTACTGTCACCAGCATGTAACTTGTGAGTACTGTCACCAGCATGTAACTTGTGAGTACTGTCACCAGCATGTAACTTGTGAGTACTGTCACCAGCACGTAACTTGTGAGTACTGTCACCAGCATGTAACTTGTGAGTACTGTCACCAGCATGTAACTTGTGAGTACTGTCACCAGCATGTAACTTGTGAGTACTGTCACCAGCATGTAACTTGTGAGTACTGTCACCAGCATGTAACTTGTGAGTACTGTCACCAGCATGTAACTTGTGAGTACTGTCACCAGCATGTAACTTGTGAGTACTGTCACCAGCATGTAACTTGTGAGTACTGTCACCAGCATGTAACTTGTGAGTACTGTCACCAGCATGTAACTTGTGAGTACTGTCACCAGCATGTAACTTGTGAGTACTGTCACCAGCATGTTACTTGTGAGTACTGTCACCAGCATGTAACTTGTGAGTACTGTCACCAGCATGTTACTTGTGAGTACTGTCACCAGCATGTAACTTGTGAGTACTGTCACCAGCATGTAACTTGTGAGTACTGTCACCAGCATGTAACTTGTGAGTACTGTCACCAGCATGTAACTTG
Source organism: Cherax quadricarinatus (assembly GCF_038502225.1). Taxonomy (NCBI): domain Eukaryota; kingdom Metazoa; phylum Arthropoda; class Malacostraca; order Decapoda; family Parastacidae; genus Cherax; species Cherax quadricarinatus. The sequence continues at coordinate 36,160,100 of NC_091324.1, forward strand.
TGAGTACTGTCACCAGCATGTAACTTGTGAGTACTGTCACCAGCATGTAACTTGTGAGTACTGTCACCAGCATGTAACTTGTGAGTACTGTCACCAGCATGTAACTTGTGAGTACTGTCACCAGCATGTAACTTGTGAGTACTGTCACCAGCATGTAACTTGTGAGTACTGTCACCAGCATGTAACTTGTGAGTACTGTCACCAGCATGTAACTTGTGAGTACTGTCACCAGCATGTAACTTGTGAGTACTGTCACCAGCATGTAACTTGTGAGTACTGTCACCAGCATGTAACTTGTGAGTACTGTCACCAGCATGTAACTTGTGAGTACTGTCACCAGCATGTAACTTGTGAGTACTGTCACCAGCATGTAACTTGTGAGTACTGTCACCAGCATGTAACTTGTGAGTACTGTCACCAGCATGTAACTTGTGAGTACTGTCACCAGCATGTAACTTGTGAGTACTGTCACCAGCATGTAACTTGTGAGTACTGTCACCAGCATGTAACTTGTGAGTACTGTCACCAGCATGTAACTTGTGAGTACTGTCACCAGCATGTAACTTGTGAGTACTGTCACCAGCATGTCACCAGCATGTAACTTGTGAGTACTGTCACCAGCATGTAACTTGTGAGTACTGTCACCAGCATGTAACTTGTGAGTACTGTCACCAGCATGTAACTTGTGAGTACTGTCACCAGCATGTTACTTGTGAGTACTGTCACCAGCATGTAACTTGTGAGTACTGTCACCAGCATGTAACTTGTGAGTACTGTCAGCATCATGTAACTTGTGAGTACTGTCACCAGCATGTTACTTGTGAGTACTGTCACCAGCATGTTACTTGTGAGTACTGTCACCAGCATGTAACTTGTGAGTACTGTCACCAGCATGTAACTTGTGAGTACTGTCACCAGCATGTTACTTGTGAGTACTGTCACCAGCATGTAACTTGTGAGTACTGTCACCAGCATGTAACTTGTGAGTACTGTCACCAGCATGTTACTTGTGAGTACTGTCACCAGCATGTAACTTGTGAGTACTGTCACCAGCATGTAACTTGTGAGTACTGTCACCAGCATGTTACTTGTGAGTACTGTCACCAGCATGTAACTTGTGAGTACTGTCACCAGCATGTAACTTGTGAGTACTGTCACCAGCATGTAACTTGTGAGTACTGTCACCAGCATGTAACTTGTGAGTACTGTCACCAGCATGTAACTTGTGAGTACTGTCACCAGCATGTAACTTGTGAGTACTGTCACCAGCATGTAACTTGTGAGTACTGTCACCAGCATGTAACTTGTGAGTACTGTCACCAGCATGTAACTTGTGAGTACTGTCACCAGCATGTAACTTGTGAGTACTGTCACCAGCATGTAACTTGTGAGTACTGTCACCAGCATGTAACTTGTGAGTACTGTCACCAGCATGTAACTTGTGAGTACTGTCACCAGCATGTAACTTGTGAGTACTGTCACCAGCATGTAACTTGTGAGTACTGTCACAGCATGTAACTTGTGAGTACTGTCACCAGCATGTAACTTGTGAGTACTGTCACCAGCATGTTACTTGTAACTGTTGTGAGTACTGTCACCAGCATGTAACTTGTGAGTACTGTCACCAGCATGTAACTTGTGAGTACTGTCACCAGCATGACTTGTGAGTACTGTCACCAGCATGTAACTTGTGAGTACTGTCACCAGCATGTAACTTGTGAGTACTGTCACCAGCAGGTAACTTGTGAGTACTGTCACCAGCATGTCACCAGCATGTAACTTGTGAGTACTGTCACCAGCATGTAACTTGTGAGTACTGTCACCAGCATGTAACTTGTGAGTACTGTCACCAGCATGTAACTTGTGAGTACTGTCACCAGCATGTAACTTGTGAGTACTGTCACCAGCATGTAACTTGTGAGTACTGTCACCAGCATGTAACTTGTGAGTACTGTCACCAGCATGTAACTTGTGAGTACTGTCACCAGCATGTAACTTGTGAGTACTGTCACCAGCATGTAACTTGTGAGTACTGTCACCAGCATGTAACTTGTGAGTACTGTCACCAGCATGTAACTTGTGAGTACTGTCACCAGCATGTAACTTGTGAGTACTGTCACCAGCATGTAACTTGTGAGTACTGTCACCAGCATGTAACTTGTGAGTACTGTCACCAGCATGTAACTTGTGAGTACTGTCACCAGCATGTAACTTGTGAGTACTGTCACCAGCATGTAACTTGTGAGTACTGTCACCAGCATGTAACTTGTGAGTACTGTCACCAGCATGTAACTTGTGAGTACTGTCACCAGCATGTAACTTGTGAGTACTGTCACCAGCATGTAACTTGTGAGTACTGTCACCAGCATGTAACTTGTGAGTACTGTCACCAGCATGTAACTTGTGAGTACTGTCACCAGCATGTAACTTGTGAGTACTGTCACCAGCATGTAACTTGTGAGTACTGTCACCAGCATGTAACTTGTGAGTACTGTCACCAGCATGTAACTTGTGAGTACTGTCACCAGCATGTAACTTGTGAGTACTGTCACCAGCATGTAACTTGTGAGTACTGTCACCAGCATGTAACTTGTGAGTACTGTCACCAGCATGTAACTTGTGAGTACTGTCACCAGCATGTAACTTGTGAGTACTGTCACCAGCATGTAACTTGTGAGTACTGTCACCAGCATGTAACTTGTGAGTACTGTCACCAGCATGTAACTTGTGAGTACTGTCACCAGCATGTAACTTGTGAGTACTGTCACCAGCATGTAACTTGTGAGTACTGTCACCAGCATGTAACTTGTGAGTACTGTCACCAGCATGTAACTTGTGAGTACTGTCACCAGCATGTAACTTGTGAGTACTGTCACCAGCATGTAACTTGTGAGTACTGTCACCAGCATGTAACTTGTGAGTACTGTCACCAGCATGTAACTTGTGAGTACTGTCACCAGCATGTAACTTGTGAGTACTGTCACCATCATGTAACTTGTGAGTACTGTCACCAGCATGTACTTGTGAGTACTGTCACCAGCATGTAACTTGTGAGTACTGTCACCAGCATGTAACTTGTGAGTACTGTCACCAGCATGTAACTTGTGAGTACTGTCACCAGCATGTAACTTGTGAGTACTGTCACCAGCATGTTACTTGTGAGTACTGTCACCAGCATGTAACTTGTGAGTACTGTCACCAGCATGTAACTTGTGAGTACTGTCACCAGCATGTAACTTGTGAGTACTGTCACCAGCATGTAACTTGTGAGTACTGTCACCAGCATGTAACTTGTGAGTACTGTCACCAGCATGTAACTTGTGAGTACTGTCACCAGCATGTAACTTGTGAGTACTGTCACCAGCAACTTGGGAGGACTGTCACCAGCATGTAACTTGTGAGTACTGTCACCAGCATGTAACTTGTGAGTACTGTCACCAGCATGTAACTTGTGAGTACTGTCACCAGCATGTAACTTGTGAGTACTGTCACCAGCATGTAACTTGTGAGTACTGTCACCAGCAACTTGTGAGTACTGTCACCAGCATGTAACTTGTGAGTACTGTCACCAGCATGTAACTTGTGAGTACTGTCACCAGCATGTAACTTGTGAGTACTGTCACCAGCATGTAACTTGTGAGTACTGTCACCAGCATGTAACTTGTGAGTACTGTCACCAGCATGTAACTTGTGAGTACTGTCACCAGCATGTAACTTGTGAGTACTGTCACCAGCATGTAACTTGTGAGTACTGTCACCAGCATGTAACTTGTGAGTACTGTCACCAGCATGTAACTTGTGAGTACTGTCACCAGCATGTAACTTGTGAGTACTGTCACCAGCATGTAACTTGTGAGTACTGTCACCAGCATGTAACTTGTGAGTACTGTCACCAGCATGTAACTTGTGAGTACTGTCACCAGCATGTAACTTGTGAGTACTGTCACCAGCATGTAACTTGTGAGTACTGTCACCAGCATGTAACTTGTGAGTACTGTCACCAGCATGTAACTTGTGAGTACTGTCACCAGCATGTAACTTGTGAGTACTGTCACCAGCATGTAACTTGTGAGTACTGTCACCAGCACTTGTGAGTACTGTCACCAGCATGTAACTTGAGTACTGTCACCAGCATGTAACTTGTGAGTACTGTCACCAGCATGTAACTTGTGAGTACTGTCACCAGCATGTAACTTGTGAGTACTGTCACCAGCATGTAACTTGTGAGTACTGTCACCAGCATGTAACTTGTGAGTACTGTCACCAGCATGTAACTTGTGAGTACTGTCACCAGCATGTAACTTGTGAGTACTGTCACCAGCATGTAACTTGTGAGTACTGTCACCAGCATGTAACTTGTGAGTACTGTCACCAGCATGTCACCAGCATGTAATGTAACTTGTGAGTACTGTCACCAGCATGTAACTTGTGAGTACTGTCACCAGCATGTAACTTGTGAGTACTGTCACCAGCATGTAACTTGTGAGTACTGTCACCAGCATGTAACTTGTGAGTACTGTCACCAGCATGTAACTTGTGAGTACTGTCACCAGCATGTAACTTGTGAGTACTGTCACCAGCATGTAACTTGTGAGTACTGTCACCAGCATGTAACTTGTGAGTACTGTCACCAGCATGTAACTTGTGAGTACTGCCACCAGCATGTAACTTGTGAGTACTGTCACCAGCATGTAACTTGTGAGTACTGTCACCAGCATGTAACTTGTGAGTACTGTCACCAGCATGTAACTTGTGAGTACTGTCACCAGCATGTAACTTGTGAGTACTGTCACCAGCATGTAACTTGGGAGTACTGTCTCCAGCACTGTAACTTGTGAGTACTGCCACCAGCATGTAACTTGTGAGTACTGTCACCAGCATGTAACTTGTGAGTACTGTCACCAGCATGTAACTTGTGAGTACTGTCACCAGCATGTAACTTGTGAGTACTGTCACCAGCATGTAACTTGTGAGTACTGTCACCAGCATGTAACTTGTGAGTACTGTCACCAGCATGTAACTTGTGAGTACTGTCACCAGCATGTAACTTGTGAGTACTGTCACCAGCATGAAACTTGAGAGTACTGTCACCAGCATGAAACTTGTGAGTACTGTCACCAGCATGTAACTTGTGAGTACTGTCACCAGCATGTAACTTGTGAGTACTGTCACCAGCATGTAACTTGTGAGTACTGTCACCAGCATGTAACTTGTGAGTACTGTCACCAGCATGTAACTTGTGAGTACTGTCACCAGCATGTAACTTGTGAGTACTGTCACCAGCATGTAACTTGTGAGTACTGTCACCAGCATGTAACTTGTGAGTACTGTCACCAGCATGTAACTTGTGAGTACTGTCACCAGCATGTAACTTGTGAGTACTGTCACCAGCATGTAACTTGTGAGTACTGTCACCAGCATGTAACTTGTGAGTACTGTCACCAGCATGTAACTTGTGAGTACTGTCACCAGCATGTAACTTGTGAGTACTGTCACCAGCATGTAACTTGTGAGTACTGTCACCAGCATGTAACTTGTGAGTACTGTCACCAGCATGTAACTTGTGAGTACTGTCACCAGCATGTAACTTGTGAGTACTGTCACCAGCATGTAACTTGTGAGTACTGTCACCAGCATGTAACTTGTGAGTACTGTCACCAGCATGTAACTTGTGAGTACTGTCACCAGCATGTTACTTGTGAGTACTGTCACCAGCACTGTCACCAGCAACTTGTGAGTACTGTCACCAGCATGTAACTTGTGAGTACTGTCACCAGCATGTAACTTGTGAGTACTGTCACCAGCATGTTACTTGTGAGTACTGTCACCAGCATGTAACTTGTGAGTACTGTCACCAGCATGTAACTTGTGAGTACTGTCACCAGCATGTAACTTGTGAGTACTGTCACCAGCATGTGAGTACTTGTGAGTACTGTCACCAGCATGTAACTTGTGAGTACTGTCACCAGCATGTAACTTGTGAGTACTGTCACCAGCATGTAACTTGTGAGTACTGTCACCAGCATGTAACTTGTGAGTACTGTCACCAGCATGTAACTTGTGAGTACTGTCACCAGCATGTAACTTGTGAGTACTGTCACCAGCATGTAACTTGTGAGTACTGTCACCAGCATGTAACTTGTGAGTACTGTCACCAGCATGTAACTTGTGAGTACTGTCACCAGCATGTAACTTGTGAGTACTGTCACCAGCATGTAACTTGTGAGTACTGTCACCAGCATGTAACTTGTGAGTACTGTCACCAGCATGTAACTTGTGAGTACTGTCACCAGCATGTAACTTGTGAGTAACTTGTGAGTACTGTCACCAGCATGTAACTTGTGAGTACTGTCACCAGCATGTAACTTGTGAGTACTGTCACCAGCATGTAACTTGTGAGTACTGTCACCAGCATGTAACTTGTGAGTACTGTCACCAGCATGTAACTTGTGAGTACTGTCACCAGCATGTAGTACTTGTGTGAGTACTGTCACCAGCATGTAACTTGTGAGTACTGTCACCAGCATGTAACTTGTGAGTACTGTCACCAGCATGTAACTTGTGAGTACTGTCACCAGCATGTAACTTGTGAGTACTGTCACCAGCATGTAACTTGTGAGTACTGTCACCAGCATGTAACTTGTGAGTACTGTCACCAGCATGTAACTTGTGAGTACTGTCACCAGCATGTAACTTGTGAGTACTGTCACCAGCATGTAACTTGTGAGTACTGTCACCAGCATGTAACTTGTGAGTACTGTCACCAGCATGTAACTTGTGAGTACTGTCACCAGCATGTAACTTGTGAGTACTGTCACCAGCATGTAACTTGTGAGTACTCTCACCAGCATGTAACTTGTGAGTACTGTCACCAGCATGTAACTTGTGAGTACTGTCACCAGCATGTAACTTGTGAGTACTGTGAGTACTGTCACCAGCATGTAACTTGTGAGTACTGCCACCAGCATGTAACTTGTGAGTACTGTCACCAGCATGTAACTTGTGAGTACTGTCACCAGCATGTAACTTGTGAGTACTGTCACCAGCATGTAACTTGTGAGTACTGTCACCAGCATGTCACCAGCAACTTGTGAGTACTGTCACCAGCATGTAACTTGTGAGTACTGTCACCAGCATGTAACTTGTGAGTACTGTCACAGCAGCTTGTGAGTATGTCACCAGCATGTAACACCAGCAACTTGTGAGTACTGTCACCAGCATGTAACTTGTGAGTACTGTCACCAGCATGTAACTTGTGAGTACTGTCACCAGCATGTAACTTGTGAGTACTGTCACCAGCATGTAACTTGTGAGTACTGTCACCAGCATGTAACTTGTGAGTACTGTCACCAGCATGTAACTTGTGAGTACTGTCACCAGCATGTAACTTGTGAGTACTGTCACCAGCATGTAACTTGTGAGTACTGTCACCAGCATGTAACTTGTGAGTACTGTCACCAGCATGTAACTTGTGAGTACTGTCACCAGCATGTAACTTGTGAGTACTGTCACCAGCATGTAACTTGTGAGTACTGTCACCAGCATGTAACTTGTGAGTACTGTCACCAGCATGTAACTTGTGAGTACTGTCACCAGCATGTAACTTGTGAGTACTGTCACCAGCATGTAACTTGTGAGTACTGTCACCAGCATGTAACTTGTGAGTACTGTCAGCATGTAACTTGTGAGTACTGTCACCAGCATGTAACTTGTGAGTACTGTCACCAGCATGTAACTTGTGAGTACTGTCACCAGCATGTAACTTGTGAGTACTGTCACCAGCATGTAACTTGTGAGTACTGTCACCAGCATGTAACTTGTGAGTACTGTCACCAGCATGTAACTTGTGAGTACTGCCACCAGCAACTTGTGAGTACTGTCACCAGCATGTTACTTGTGAGTACTGTCACCAGCATGTAACTTGTGAGTACTATCACCAGCATGTAACTTGTGAGTACTGTCACCAGCATGTAACTTGTGAGTACTGTCACCAGCATGTAACATGTGAGTACTGTCACCAGCATGTAACTTGTGAGTACTGTCACCAGCATGTAACTTGTGAGTACTGTCACCAGCATGTAACTTGTGAGTACTGTCACCAGCATGTAACTTGTGAGTACTGTCACCAGCATGTAACTTGTGAGTACTGTCACCAGCATGTAACTTGTGAGTACTGTCACCAGCATGTAACTTGTGAGTACTGTCACCAGCATGTAACTTGTGAGTACTGTCACCAGCATGTAACTTGTGAGTACTGTCACCAGCATGTAACTTGTGAGTACTGTCACCAGCATGTAACTTGTGAGTACTGTCACCAGCATGTAACTTGTGAGTACTGTCACCAGCATGTAACTTGTGAGTACTGTCACCAGCATGTAACTTGTGAGTACTGTCACCAGCATGTAACTTGTGAGTACTGTCACCAGCATGTAACTTGTGAGTACTGTCACCAGCATGTAACTTGTGAGTACTGTCACCAGCATGTAACTTGTGAGTACTGTCACCAGCATGTAACTTGTGAGTACTGTCACCAGCATGTAACTTGTGAGTACTGTCACCAGCATGTAACTTGTGAGTACTGTCACCAGCATGTAACTTGTGAGTACTGTCACCAGCATGTAACTTGTGAGTACTGTCACCAGCATGTAACTTGTGAGTACTGTCACCAGCATGTAACTTGTGAGTACTGTCACCAGCATGTAACTTGTGAGTACTGTCACCAGCATGTAACTTGTGAGTACTGTCACCAGCATGTAACTTGTGAGTACTGTCACCAGCATGTAACTTGTGAGTACTGTCACCAGCATGTAACTTGTGAGTACTGTCACCAGCATGTAACTTGTGAGTACTGTCACCAGCATGTAACTTGTGAGTACTGTCACCAGCATGTAACTTGTGAGTACTGTCACCAGCATGTAACTTGTGAGTACTGTCACCAGCATGTAACTTGTGAGTACTGTCACCAGCATGTAACTTGTGAGTACTGTCACCAGCATGTAACTTGTGAGTACTGTCACCAGCATGTAACTTGTGAGTACTGTCACCAGCATGTAACTTGTGAGTACTGTCACCAGCATGTAACTTGTGAGTACTGTCACCAGCATGTAACTTGTGAGTACTGTCACCAGCATGTAACTTGTGAGTACTGTCACCAGCATGTAACTTGTGAGTACTGTCACCAGCATGTAACTTGTGAGTACTGTCACCAGCATGTAACTTGTGAGTACTGTCACCAGCATGTAACTTGTGAGTACTGTCACCAGCATGTAACTTGTGAGTACTGTCACCAGCATGTAACTTGTGAGTACTGTCACCAGCATGTAACTTGTGAGTACTGTCACCAGCATGTAACTTGTGAGTACTGTCACCAGCATGTAACTTGTGAGTACTGTCACCAGCATGTAACTTGTGAGTACTGTCACCAGCATGTAACACCAGCATGTAACTTGTGAGTACTGTCACCAGCATGTAACTTGTGAGTACTGTCACCAGCATGTAACTTGTGAGTACTGTCACCAGCATGTAACTTGTGAGTACTGTCACCAGCATGTAACTTGTGAGTACTGTCACAGCATGTAACTTGTGAGTACTGTCACCAGCATGTAACTTGTGAGTACTGTCACCAGCATGTAACTTGTGAGTACTGTCACCAGCATGTAACTTGTGAGTACTGTCACCAGCATGTAACTTGTGAGTACTGTCACCAGCATGTAACTTGTGAGTACTGTCACCAGCATGTAACTTGTGAGTACTGTCACCAGCATGTAACTTGTGAGTACTGTCACCAGCATGTAACTTGTGAGTACTGTCACCAGCATGTAACTTGTGAGTACTGTCACCAGCATGTAACTTGTGAGTACTGTCACCAGCATGTAACTTGTGAGTACTGTCACCAGCATGTAACTTGTGAGTACTGTCACCAGCATGTAACTTGTGAGTACTGTCACCAGCATGTAACTTGTGAGTACTGTCACCAGCATGTAACTTGTGAGTACTGTCACCAGCATGTAACTTGTGAGTACTGTCACCAGCATGTAACTTGTGAGTACTGTCACCAGCATGTAACACTGTCACCAGCATGTAACTTGTGAGTACTGTCACCAGCATGTAACTTGTGAGTACTGTCACCAGCATGTAACTTGTGAGTACTGTCACCAGCATGTAACTTGTGAGTACTGTCACCAGCATGTCACCAGCAACTTGTGAGTACTGTCACCAGCATGTAACTTGTGAGTACTGTCACCAGCATGTAACTTGTGAGTACTGTCACCAGCATGTAACTTGTGAGTACTGTCACCAGCATGTAACTTGTGAGTACTGTCACCAGCATGTAACTTGTGAGTACTGTCACCAGCATGTAACTTGTGAGTACTGTCACCAGCATGTAACTTGTGAGTACTGTCACCAGCATGTAACTTGTGAGTACTGTCACCAGCATGTAACTTGTGAGTACTGTCACCATGCACTGTCACCAGCAACTTGTGAGTACTGTCACCAGCATGTAACTTGTGAGTACTGTCACCAGCATGTAACTTGTGAGTACTGTCACCAGCATGTAACTTGTGAGTACTGTCACCAGCATGTAACTTGTGAGTACTGTCACCAGCATGTAACTTGTGAGTACTGTCACCAGCATGTAACTTGTGAGTACTGTCACCAGCATGTAACTTGTGAGTACTGTCACCAGCATGTAACTTGTGAGTACTGTCACCAGCATGTAACTTGTGAGTACTGTCACCAGCATGTAACTTGTGAGTACTGTCACCAGCATGTAACTTGTGAGTACTGTCACCAGCATGTAACTTGTGAGTACTGTCACCAGCATGTAACTTGTGAGTACTGTCACCAGCATGTAACTTGTGAGTACTGTCACCAGCATGTAACTTGTGAGTACTGTCACCAGCATGTAACTTGTGAGTACTGTCACCAGCATGTAACTTGTGAGTACTGTCACCAGCATGTAACTTGTGAGTACTGTCACCAGCATGTAACTTGTGAGTACTGTCACCAGCATGTAACTTGTGTACTGTACTGTCTTGTGAGTACTGTCCCAGCATGTAACTTGTGAGTACTGTCACCAGCATGTAACTTGTGAGTACTGTCACCAGCATGTTACTTGTGAGTACTGTCACCAGCATGTAACTTGTGAGTACTGTCACCAGCAGGTAACTTGTGAGTACTATCACCAGCATGTAACTTGTGAGTACTGTCACCAGCATGTAACTTGTGAGTACTGTCACCAGCATGTAACTTGTGTGTACTGTCACCAGCATGTAACTTGTGAGTACTTCCACCAGCATGTAACTTGTGAGTACTGTCACCAGCATGTTACTTGTGAGTACTGTCACCAGCATGTAACTTGTGAGTACTGTCACCAGCATGTAACTTGTGAGTACTGTCACCAGCATGTAACTTGTGAGTACTGTCACCAGCATGTAACTTGTGAGTACTGTCACCAGCATGTAACTTGTGAGTACTGTCACCAGCATGTAACTTGTGAGTACTGTCACCAGCATGTAACTTGTGAGTACTGTCACCAGCATGTAACTTGTGAGTACTGTCACCAGCATGTAACTTGTGAGTACTGTCACCAGCATGTGAGTACTTGTGAGTACTGTCACCAGCATGTAACTTGTGAGTACTGTCACCAGCATGTAACTTGTGAGTACTGTCACCAGCATGTAACTTGTGAGTACTGTCACCAGCATGTCACCACTTGTGAGTACTGTCACCAGCATGTAACTTGTGAGTACTGTCACCAGCATGTAGTACTTGTGAGTACTGTCACCAGCATGTAACTTGTGAGTACTACTGTCACCAGCATGTAACTTGTGAGTACTGTCACCAGCATGTAACTTGTGAGTACTGTCACCAGAATGTAACTTGTGAGTACTGTCACCAGCATGTAACTTGTGAGTACTGTCACCAGCATGTAACTTGTGAGTACTGTCACCAGCATGTAACTTGTGAGTACTGTCACCAGCATGTAACTTGTGAGTACTGTCACCAGCATGTAACTTGTGAGTACTGTCACCAGCATGTAACTTGTGAGTACTGTCACCAGCATGTAACTTGTGAGTACTGTCACCAGCATGTAACTTGTGAGTACTGTCACCAGCATGTAACTTGTGAGTACTGTCACCAGCATGTAACTTGTGAGTACTGTCACCAGCATGTAACTTGTGAGTACTGTCACCAGCATGTAACTTGTGAGTACTGTCACCAGCATGTAACTTGTGAGTACTGTCACCAGCATGTACTGTCACCAGCATGTAACTTGTGAGTACTGTCACCAGCATGTAACTTGTGAGTACTGTCACCAGCATGTAACTTGTGAGTACTGTCACCAGCATGTAACTTGTGAGTACTGTCACCAGCATGTCACCAGCAACTTGTGAGTACTGTCACCAGCATGTAACTTGTGAGTACTGTCACCAGCATGTAACTTGTGAGTACTGTCACCAGCATGTAACTTGTGAGTACTGTCACCAGCATGTAACTTGTGAGTACTGTCACCAGCATGTAACTTGTGAGTACTGTCACCAGCATGTAACTTGTGAGTACTGTCACCAGCATGTAACTTGTGAGTACTGTCACCAGCTTGTAACTTGTGAGTACTGTCACCAGCATGTCACCAGCTTGTGAGTAACTTGTGAGTACTGTCACCAGCATGTAACTTGTGAGTACTGTCACCAGCATGTAACTTGTGAGTACTGTCACCAGCATGTAACTTGTGAGTACTGTCACCAGCATGTAACTTGTGAGTACTGTCACCAGCATGTAACTTGTGAGTACTGTCACCAGCATGTAACTTGTGAGTACTGTCACCAGCATGTTAACTTGTGAGTACTGTCACCAGCATGTAACTTGTGAGTACTGTCACCAGCATGTAACTTGTGAGTACTGTCACCAGCATGTAACTTGTGAGTACTGTCACCAGCATGTAACTTGTGAGTACTGTCACCAGCATGTAACTTGTGAGTACTGTCACCAGCATGTAACTTGTGAGTACTGTCACCAGCATGTAACTTGTGAGTACTGTCACCAGCATGTAACTTGTGAGTACTGTCACCAGCATGTAACTTGTGAGTACTGTCACCAGCATGTAACTTGTGAGTACTGTCACCAGCATGTAACTTGTGAGTACTGTCACCAGCATGTAACTTGTGAGTACTGTCACCAGCATGTAACTTGTGAGTACTGTCACCAGCATGTAACTTGTGAGTACTGTCACCAGCATGTAACTTGTGTGTACTGTCACCAGCATGTAACTTGTGAGTACTGTCACCAGCATGTAACTTGTGAGTACTGTCACCAGCATGTAACTTGTGAGTACTGTCACCAGCATGTAACTTGTAAGTACTGTCACCAGCATGTAACTTGTAAGTACTGTCACCAGCATGTAACTTGTAAGTACTGTCACCAGCAGGTAACTTGTGAGTACTGTCACCAGCATGTAACTTGTAAGTACTGTCACCAGCATGTAACTTGTAAGTACTGTCACCAGCATGTAACTTGTAAGTACTGTCACCAGCATGTAACTTGTGAGTACTGTCACCAGCATGTAACTTGTGAGTACTGTCACCAGCATGTAACTTGTGAGTACTGTCACCAGCATGTAACTTGTGAGTACTGTCACCAGCATGTAACTTGTGTGTACTGTCACCAGCATGTAACTTGTGAGTACTGTCACCAGCATGTAACTTGTGAGTACTGTCACCAGCATGTAACTTGTGAGTACTGTCACCAGCATGTAACTTGTGAGTACTGTCACCAGCATGTAACTTGTGAGTACTGTCACCAGCATGTAACTTGTGAGTACTGTCACCAGCATGTAACTTGTGAGTACTGTCACCAGCATGTAACTTGTGAGTACTGTCACCAGCATGTAACTTGTGAGTACTGTCACCAGCATGTAACTTGTGAGTACTGTCACCAGCATGTAACTTGTGAGTACTGTCACCAGCATGTAACTTGTGAGTACTGTCACCAGCATGTAACTTGTGAGTACTGTCACCAGCATGTTACTTGTGAGTACTGTCACCAGCATGTAACTTGTGAGTACTGTCACCAGCATGTAACTTGTGAGTACTGTCACCAGCATGTAACTTGTGAGTACTGTCACCAGCATGTTACTTGTGAGTACTGTCACCAGCATGTAACTTGTGAGTACTGTCACCAGCATGTAACTTGTGAGTACTGTCACCAGCATGTAACTTGTGAGTACTGTCACCAGCATGTTACTTGTGAGTACTGTCACCAGCATGTAACTTGTGAGTACTGTCACCAGCATGTAACTTGTGAGTACTGTCACCAGCATGTAACTTGTGAGTACTGTCACCAGCATGTAACTTGTGAGTACTGTCACCAGCATGTAACTTGTGAGTACTGTCACCAGCATGTAACTTGTGAGTACTGTCACCAGCATGTAACTTGTGAGTACTGTCACCAGCATGTTACTTGTGAGTACTGTCACCAGCATGTAACTTGTGAGTACTGTCACCAGCATGTAACTTGTGAGTACTGTCACCAGCATGTAACTTGTGAGTACTGTCACCAGCATGTAACTTGTGAGTACTGTCACCAGCATGTAACTTGTGAGTACTGTCACCAGCATGTAACTTGTGAGTACTGTCACCAGCATGTAACTTGTGAGTACTGTCACCAGCATGTAACTTGTGAGTACTGTCACCAGCATGTAACTTGTGAGTACTGTCACCAGCATGTAACTTGTGAGTACTGTCACCAGCATGTAACTTGTGAGTACTGTCACCAGCATGTAACTTGTGAGTACTGTCACCAGCATGTAACTTGTGAGTACTGTCACCAGCATGTAACTTGTGAGTACTGTCACCAGCATGTAACTTGTGAGTACTGTCACCAGCATGTAACTTGTGAGTACTGTCACCAGCATGTAACTTGTGAGTACTGTCACCAGCATGTAACTTGTGAGTACTGTCACCAGCATGTAACTTGTGAGTACTGTCACCAGCATGTAACTTGTGAGTACTGTCACCAGCATGTAACTTGTGAGTACTGTCACCAGCATGTAACTTGTGAGTACTGTCACCAGCATGTAACTTGTGAGTACTGTCACCAGCATGTAACTTGTGAGTACTGTCACCAGCATGTAACTTGTGAGTACTGTCACCAGCATGTAACTTGTGAGTACTGTCACCAGCATGTTACTTGTGAGTACTGTCACCAGCATGTAACTTGTGAGTACTGTCACCAGCATGTTACTTGTGAGTACTGTCACCAGCATGTAACTTGTGAGTACTGTCACCAGCATGTTACTTGTGAGTACTGTCACCAGCATGTTACTTGTGAGTACTGTCACCAGCATGTAACTTGTGAGTACTGTCACCAGCATGTAACTTGTGAGTACTGTCACCAGCATGTTACTTGTGAGTACTGTCACCAGCATGTTACTTGTGAGTACTGTCACAAGCATGTAACTTGTGAGTACTGTCACCAGCATGTAACTTGTGAGTACTGTCACCAGCATGTAACTTGTGAGTACTGTCACCAGCATGTAACTTGTGAGTACTGTCACCAGCATGTTACTTGTGAGTACTGTCACCAGCATGTTACTTGTGAGTACTGTCACCAGCATGTAACTTGTGAGTACTGTCACCAGCATGTAACTTGTGAGTACTGTCACCAGCATGTTACTTGTGAGTACTGTCACCAGCATGTAACTTGTGAGTACTGTCACCAGCATGTTACTTGTGAGTACTGTCACCAGCATGTAACTTGTGAGTACTGTCACCAGCATGTAACTTGTGAGTACTGTCACCAGCATGTAACTTGTGAGTACTGTCACCAGCATGTAACTTGTGTGTACTGTCACCAGCATGTAACTTGTGAGTACTGTCACCAGCATGTAACTTGTGAGTACTGTCACCAGCATGTAACTTGTGAGTACTGTCACCAGCATGTAACTTGTGTGTACTGTCACCAGCATGTAACTTGTGAGTACTGTCACCAGCATGTAACTTGTGAGTACTGTCACCAGCATGTAACTTGTGAGTACTGTCACCAGCATGTTACTTGTGAGTACTGTCACCAGCATGTAACTTGTGTGTACTGTCACCAGCATGTAACTTGTGAGTACTGTCACCATCATGTAACTTGTGTGTACTGTCACCAGCATGTAACTTGTGAGTACTGTCACCAGCATGTAACTTGTGAGTACTGTCACCAGCATGTAACTTGTGTGTACTGTCACCAGCATGTAACTTGTGAGTACTGTCACCAGCATGTAACTTGTGAGTACTGTCACCAGCATGTAACTTGTGAGTACTGTCACCAGCATGTAACTTGTGAGTACTGTCACCAGCATGTAACTTGTGAGTACTGTCACCAGCATGTAACTTGTGAGTACTGTCACCAGCATGTAACTTGTGAGTACTGTCACCAGCATGTAACTTGTGAGTACTGTCACCAGCATGTAACTTGTGAGTACTGTCACCAGCATGTAACTTGTGAGTACTGTCACCAGCATGTAACTTGTGAGTACTGTCACCAGCATGTAACTTGTGAGTACTGTCACCAGCATGTAACTTGTGAGTACTGTCACCAGCATGTAACTTGTGAGTACTGTCACCAGCATGTAACTTGTGTGTACTGTCACCAGCATGTAACTTGTGAGTACTGTCACCAGCATGTTACTTGTGAGTACTGTCACCAGCATGTAACTTGTGAGTACTGTCACCAGCAGGTAACTTGTGAGTACTGTCACCAGCAGGTAACTTGTGAGTACTGTCACCAGCAGGTAACTTGTGAGTACTGTCACCAGCAGGTAACTTGTGAGGACTGTCACCAGCATGTAACTTGTGAGTACTGTCACCAGCAGGTAACTTGTGAGTACTGTCACCAGCATGTAACTTGTGAGTACTGTCACCAGCAGGTAACTTGTGAGTACTGTCACCAGCAGGTAACTTGTGAGTACTGTCACCAGCAGGTAACTTGTGAGGACTGTCACCAGCATGTAACTTATGAGTACTGTCACAAGCAGGTAACTTGTGAGTACTGTCACCAGCATGTAACTTGTGAGTACTGTCACCGGCAGGTAACTTGTGAGTACTGTCACCAGCATGTAACTTGTGAGTACTGTCACAAGCAGGTAACTTGTGAGTACTGTTACCAGCATGTAACTTGTGAGTACTGTCACCAGCATGTAACTTGTGAGTACTGTCACCAGCATGTAACTTGTGAGTACTGTCACCAGCATGTAACTTGTGAGTACTGTCACCAGCATGTAACTTGTGAGTACTGTCACCAGCATGTTACTTGTGAGTACTGTCACCAGCATGTAACTTGTGAGTACTGTCACCAGCATGCAACTTGTGAGTACTGTCACCAGCATGTAACTTGTGAGTACTGTCACCAGCATGTAACTTGTGAGTACTGCCACCAGCATGTAACTTGTGAGGACTGCATTAAGAGTGAACGTGCAGAGTCGAGTTGTATCATCCATACTTGGTTATAACGTGATTTGATTTTAAACTCGTTCCTCCGTCTCCATTTACGTTTTTAACACCTTTATGTTAGAAGTGATGAAAGTTCCATGACCGAAACGTTTTTTAAATAAATGTGTCTTCATGTTAGCACATGTGTTTTTCTGAACCAAAAGAGAGGGTTGAGGTCTGGGGTAACGGGAGGACAGCGAGAGTGTGTGAGGATAAAGGGAGAACACTGGAAAGTGAGTTGGTGACTGTGATGGTTGTAAGTCCGGATCATGAACATGGAGAGGTTAATATTAATATAAATATTATTATTATCTTTCTTACTACCAGTACATGTACAAGGTACACAAGTACATGTACAATGTATTCAAGTGCATGTACAAGGTATACAAGTGCATGTACAAGGTATACAAGTACATGTACAACGTATTCAAGTGCATGTACAAGGTATACAAGTACATGTACAAGGTATACAAGTACATGTACAAGGTATACAAGTACATGTACAAGGTATACAAGTACATGTACAAGGTATACAAGTACATGTACAAGGTATACAAGTACATGTACAAGGTATACAAGTACATGTACAAGGTATACAAGTACATGTACAAGGTATACAAGTACATGTACAAGGTATACAAGTACATGTACAAGGTATACAAGTACATGTACAAGGTATACAAGTACATGTACAAGGTATACAAGTACATGTACAAGGTATACAAGTACATGTACAAGGTATACAAGTACATGTACAAGGTATACAAATACATGTACAAGGTATACAAGTACATGTACAAGGTATACAAGTACATGTACAAGGTATACAAGTACATGTACAAGGTATACAAGTACATGTACAAGGTATACAAGTACATGTACAAGGTACACAAGTACATGTACAATATATACAAGTGCATGTACAAGGTATACAAGTACATGTACAAGGTATACAAGTACATGTAAAAGGTATACAAGTACATGTACAAGGTATACAAGTACATGTACAAGGTATACAAGTACATGTACAAGGTATACAAGTACATGTACAAGGTATACAAGTACATGTACAAGGTATACAAGTACATGTACAAGGTATACAAGTACATGTACAAGGTATACAAGTACATGTACAAGGTATACAAGTACATGTACAAGGTATACAAGTACATGTACAAGGTATACAAGTACATGTACAAGGTATACCAGTACATGTACAAGGTATACAAGTACATGTACAAGGTATACAAGTACATGTACAAGGTATACAAGTACATGTACAAGGTATACAAGTACATGTACAAGGTATACAAGTACATGTACAAGGTATACAAGTACATGTACAAGGTATACAAGTACATGTACAAGGTATACAAGTACATGTACAAGGTATACAAGTACATGTACAAGGTATACAAGTACATGTACAAGGTATACAAGTACATGTACAAGGTATACAAGTACATGTACAAGGTATACAAGTACATGTACAAGGTATACAAGTACATGTACAAGGTATACAAGTACATGTACAAGGTATACAAGTACATGTACAAGGTATACAAGTACATGTACAAGGTATACAAGTACATGTACAAGGTATACAAGTACATGTACAAGGTATACAAGTACATGTACAAGGTATACAAGTACATGTACAAGGTATACAAGTACATGTACAAGGTATACAAGTACATGTACAAGGTATACAAGTACATGTACAAGGTATACAAGTACATGTACAAGGTATACAAGTACATGTACAAGGTATACAAGTACATGTACAAGGTATACAAGTACATGTACAAGGTATACAAGTACATGTACAAGGTATACAAGTACATGTACAAGGTATACAAGTACATGTACAAGGTATACAAGTACATGTACAAGGTATACAAGTACATGTACAAGGTATACAAGTACATGTACAAGGTATACAAGTACATGTACAAGGTATACAAGTACATGTACAAGGTATACAAGTACATGTACAAGGTATACAAGTACATGTACAAGGTATGCAAGTACATGTACAAGGTATACAAGTACATGTACAAGGTATACAAGTACATGTACAAGGTATACAAGTACATGTACAAGGTATACAAGTACATGTACAAGGTATACAAGTACATGTACAAGGTATACAAGTACATGTACAAGGTATACAAGTACATGTACAAGGTATACAAGTACATGTACAAGGTATACAAGTACATGTACAAGGTATACAAGTACATGTACAAGGTATACAAGTACATGTACAAGGTATACAAGTACATGTACAAGGTATACAAGTACATGTAAAAGGTATACAAGTACATGTACAAGGTATACAAGTACATGTACAAGGTATACAAGTACATGTACAAGGTATACAAGTACATGTACAAGGTATACAAGTACATGTACAAGGTATACAAGTACATGTACAAGGTATACAAGTACATGTACAAGGTATACAAGTACATGTACAAGGTATACAAGTACATGTACAAGGTATACAAGTACATGTACAAGGTATACAAGTACATGTACAAGGTATACAAGTACATGCACAAGGTATACAGTACATGTACAAGGTATACCAGTACATGTACAAGGTATACAAGTACATGTACAAGGTATACAAGTACATGTACAAGGTATACAAGTACATGTACAAGGTATACAAGTACATGTACAAGGTATACAAGTACATGTACAAGGTATACAAGTACATGTACAAGGTATACAAGTACATGTACAAGGTATACAAGTACATGTACAAGGTATACAAGTACATGTACAAGGTATACAAGTACATGTACAAGGTATACAAGTACATGTACAAGGTATACAAGTACATGTACAAGGTATACAAGTACATGTACAAGGTATACAAGTACATGTACAAGGTATACAAGTACATGTACAAGGTATACAAGTACATGTACAAGGTATACAAGTACATGTACAAGGTATACAAGTACATGTACAAGGTATACAAGTACATGTACAAGGTATACAAGTACATGTACAAGGTATACAAGTACATGTACAAGGTATACAAGTACATGTACAAGGTATACAAGTACATGTACAAGGTATACAAGTACATGTACAAGGTATACAAGTACATGTACAAGGTATACAAGTACATGTACAAGGTATACAAGTACATGTACAAGGTATACAAGTACATGTACAAGGTATACAAGTACATGTACAAGGTATACAAGTACATGTACAAGGTATACAAGTACATGTACAAGGTATACAAGTACATGTACAAGGTATACAAGTACATGTACAAGGTATACAAGTACATGTACAAGGTATACAAGTACATGTACAAGGTATACAAGTACATGTACAAGGTATACAAGTACATGTACAAGGTATACAAGTACATGTACAAGGTATACAAGTACATGTACAAGGTATACAAGTACATGTACAAGGTATACAAGTACATGTACAAGGTATACAAGTACATGTACAAGGTATACAAGTACATGTACAAGGTATACAAG
Organism: Cherax quadricarinatus; assembly: GCF_038502225.1. NCBI lineage: Eukaryota > Metazoa > Arthropoda > Malacostraca > Decapoda > Parastacidae > Cherax > Cherax quadricarinatus. Next base: position 36,181,092 of record NC_091324.1, read on the forward strand.
TACATGTACAAGGTATACCAGTACATGTACAAGGTATACCAGTACATGTACAAGGTATACAAGTACATGTACAAGGTATACAAGTACATGTACAAGGTATACAAGTACATGTACAAGGTATACAAGTACATGTACAAGGTATACAAGTACATGTACAAGGTATACAAGTACATGTACAAGGTATACAAGTACATGTACAAGGTATACAAGTACATGTACAAGGTATACCAGTACATGTACAAGGTATACAAGTACATGTACAAGGTATACAAGTACATGTACAAGGTATACAAGTACATGTACAAGGTATACAAGTACATGTACAAGGTATACAAGTACATGTACAAGGTATACAAGTACATGTACAAGGTATACAAGTACATGTACAAGGTATACAAGTACATGTACAAGGTATACAAGTACATGTACAAGGTATACAAGTACATGTACAAGGTATACAAGTACATGTACAAGGTATACAAGTACATGTACAAGGTATACAAGTACATGTACAAGGTATACAAGTACATGTACAAGGTATACAAGTACATGTACAAGGTATACCAGTACATGTACAAGGTATACAAGTACATGTACAAGGTATACAAGTACATGTACAAGGTATACAAGTACATGTACAAGGTATACAAGTACATGTACAAGGTATACAAGTACATGTACAAGGTATACAAGCCCAGGATGTGACCCACACCAGTCCACTAACACCCAGGATGTGACCCACACCAGTCCACTAACACCCAGGATGTGACCCACACCAGTCCACTAACACCCAGGATGTGACCCACACCAGTCCACTAACACCCAGGATGTGACCCACACCAGTCCACTAACACCCAGGATGTGACCCACACCAGTCCACTAACACCCAGGATGTGACCCACACCAGTCCACTAACACCCAGGATGTGACCCACACCAGTCCACTAACACCCAGGATGTGACCCACACCAGTGTGACCCACACCACTAACACCCAGGATGTGACCCACACCAGTCCACTAACACCCAGGATGTGACCCACACCAGTCCACTAACACCCAGGATGTGACCCACACCAGTCCACTAACACCCAGGATGTGACCCACACCAGTCCACTAACACCCAGGATGTGACCCACACCAGTCCACTAACACCCAGGATGTGACCCACACCAGTCCACTAACACCCAGGATGTGACCCACACCAGTCCACTAACACCCAGGATGTGACCCACACCAGTCCACTAACACCCAGGATGTGACCCACACCAGTCCACTAACACCCAGGATGTGACCCACACCAGTCCACTAACACCCAGGATGTGACCCACACCAGTCCACTAACACCCAGGATGTGACCCACACCAGTCCACTAACACCCAGGATGTGACCCACACCAGTCCACTAACACCCAGGATGTGACCCACACCAGTCCACTAACACCCAGGATGTGACCAGGATGTGACCCACACCAGTCCACTAACACCCAGGATGTGACCCACCCACACCAGTCCACTAACACCCAGGATGTGACCCACACCAGTCCACTAACACCCAGGATGTGACCCACACCAGTCCACTAACACCCAGGATGTGACCCACACCCACACCAGTCCACTAACACCCAGGATGTGACCTAACACCAGTCCACTAACACCCAGGATGTGACCCACACCAGTCCACTAACACCCAGGATGTGACCCACACCAGTCCACTAACACCCAGGATGTGACCCACACCAGTCCACTAACACCCAGGATGTGACCCACACCAGTCCACTAACACCCAGGATGTGACCCACACCAGTCCACTAACACCCAGGATGTGACCCACACCAGTCCACTAACACCCAGGATGTGACCCACACCAGTCCACTAACACCCAGGATGTGACCCACACCAGTCCACTAACACCCAGGATGTGACCCACACCAGTCCACTAACACCCAGGATGTGACCCACACCAGTCCACTAACACCCAGGATGTGACCCACACCAGTCCACTAACACCCAGGATGTGACCCACACCAGTCCACTAACACCCAGGATGTGACCCACACCAGTCCACTAACACCCAGGATGTGACCCACACCAGTCCACTAACACCCAGGATGTGACCCACACCAGTCCACTAACACCCAGGATGTGACCCACACCAGTCCACTAACACCCAGGATGTGACCCACACCAGTCCACTAACACCCAGGATGTGACCCACACCAGTCCACTAACACCCAGGATGTGACCCACACCAGTCCACTAACACCCAGGATGTGACCCACACCAGTCCACTAACACCCAGGATGTGACCCACACCAGTCCACTAACACCCAGGATGTGACCCACACCAGTCCACTAACACCCAGGATGTGACCCACACCAGTCCACTAACACCCAGGATGTGACCCACACCAGTCCACTAACACCCAGGATGTGACCCTAACACCAGTCCAGTGACCCACGCCAGTCCACTAACACCCAGGATGTGACCCACACCAGTCCACTAACACCCAGGATGTGACCCACACCAGTCCACTAACACCCAGGATGTGACCCACACCAGTCCACTAACACCCAGGATGTGACCCACACCAGTCCACTAACACCCAGGATGTGACCCACACCAGTCCACTAACACCCAGGATGTGACCCACACCAGTCCTTTAACACTAAGGATGTGACCCACACCAATCCACTACCACCCGGGATGTGACCCACACAAGTCAACTAACTCATAGGATGTGGGCCACACTAGTCCACTAACACCCTGGATGTGACCTACACATGTCCACTAGTACCCAGGATGTAAACAACACCAGTCCACTAAGAAACAGTATGTGACCCACACCAGTCTACTAAGATCCAGGATGTGACCCACACTTGTCCACTAAGAACCTTGATGTGACCTAACACCAGTCAACTAAGACACAGGATGTGATCCACACAAGTCCACTAACGCCCAGGATATGACCCACACAATTCCATTAACAATCAGATTGGGACCCACACCAGTCCACTAACACCCAGGATGCCTCACAACAGTCCAGTAACACCCAGGATATGCTCCACACCAATCCACTAACACCCATGATGTGACCGACACCAGTACACTAGCATGCAGGATGTGACCCACACCAGTCCACTAAGACCCTGGAAGTGACCCACACAAGTCTACTAACACCCAGGATGTGACCCACACTTGTCCACTAAGAACCTTGATGTGACCTAACACCAGTCAACTAAGACACAGGATGTGATCCACACCAGTCCACTAACACCCAGGATGTGACCCACACCAGTACACTAACACCCAGGATGTGACCCACACCAGTCCACTAACACCCAGGATGTGACCCACACCAGTCCACTAACACCCAGGATGTGACCCACACCAGTCCACTAACACCCAGGATGTGACCCACACCAGTCCACTAACACCCAGGATGTGACCCACACCAGTCCACTAACACCCAGGATGTGACCCACACCAGTCCACTAACACCCAGGATGTGACCCACACCAGTCCACTAACACCCAGGATGTGACCCACACCAGTCCACTAACACCCAGGATGTGACCCACACCAGTCCACTAACACCCAGGATGTGACCCACACCAGTCCACTAACACCCAGGATGTGACACTAACACCAGTCCACTAACACCCAGGATGTGACCCACACCAGTCCACTAACACCCAGGATGATGTGACCCACACCAGTCCACTAACATCCAGGATGTGACCCACACCAGTCCACTAGCACCCAGGATGTGACCCACACCAGTCCACTCACCAGTCCACTAACACCCAGGATGTGACCCACACCAGTCCACTAACACCCAGGATGTGACCCACACCAGTCCACTAACACCCAGGATGTGACCCACACCAGTCCACTAACACCACACCAAGGATGTGACCCACACCAGTCCACTAACACCCAGGATGTGACCCACACCAGTCCACTAACACCCAGGATGTGACCCACACCAGTCCACTAACACCCAGGATGTGACCCACACCAGTCCACTAACACAGGATGTGACCCACACCAGTCCACTAACACCCAGGATGTGACCCACACCAGTCCACTAACACCCAGGATGTGACCCACACCAGTCCACTAACACCCAGGATGTGACCCACACCAGTCCACTAACACCCAGGATGTGACCCACACCAGTCCATTAACACCCAGGATGTGACCCACACCAGTCCACTAACACCCAGGATGTGACCCACACCAGTCCACTAACACCCAGGATGTGACCCACACCAGTCCACTAACACCCAGGATGTGACCCACACCAGTCCACTAACACCCAGGATGTGACCCACACCAGTCCACTAACACCCAGGATGTGACCCACACCAGTCCACTAACACCCAGGATGTGACCCACACCAGTCCACTAACACCCAGGATGTGACCCACACCAGTCCACTAACACCCAGGATGTGACCCACACCAGTCCACTAACACCCAGGATGTGACCCACACCAGTCCACTAACACCCAGGATGTGACCCACACCAGTCCACTAACACCCAGGATGTGACCCACACCAGTCCACTAACACCCAGGATGTGACCCACACCAGTCCACTAACACCCAGGATGTGACCCACACCAGTCCACTAACACCCAGGATGTGACCCACACCAGTCCACTAACACCCAGGATGTGACCCACACCAGTCCACTAACACCCAGGATGTGACCCACACCAGTCCACTAACACCCAGGATGTGACCCACACCAGTCCACTAACACCCAGGATGTGACCCACACCAGTCCACTAACACCCAGGATGTGACCCACACCAGTCCACTAACACCCAGGATGTGACCCACACCAGTCCACTAACACCCAGGATGTGACCCACACCAGTCCACTAACACCCAGGATGTGACCCACACCAGTCCACTAACACCCAGGATGTGACCCACACCAGTCCACTAACACCCAGGATGTGACCCACACCAGTCCACTAACACCCAGGATGTGACCCACACCAGTCCACTAACACCCAGGATGTGACCCACACCAGTCCACTAACACCCAGGATGTGACCCACACCAGTCCACTAACACCCAGGATGTGACCCACACCAGTCCACTAACACCCAGGATGTGACCCACACCAGTCCACTAACACCCAGGATGTGACCCACACCAGTCCACTAACACCCAGGATGTGACCCACACCAGTCCACTAACACCCAGGATGTGACCCACACCAGTCCACTAACACCCAGGATGTGACCCACACCAGTCCACTAACACCCAGGATGTGACCCACACCAGTCCACTAACACCCAGGATGTGACCCACACCAGTCCACTAACACCCAGGATGTGACCCACACCAGTCCACTAACACCCAGGATGTGACCCACACCAGTCCACTAACACCCAGGATGTGACCCACACCAGTCCACTAACACCCAGGATGTGACCCACACCAGTCCACTAACACCCAGGATGTGACCCACACCAGTCCACTAACACCCAGGATGTGACCCACACCAGTCCACTAACACCCAGGATGTGACCCACACCAGTCCACTAACACCCAGGATGTGACCCACACCAGTCCACTAACACCCAGGATGTGACCCACACCAGTCCACTAACACCCAGGATGTGACCCACACCAGTCCACTAACACCCAGGATGTGACCCACACCAGTCCACTAACACCCAGGATGTGACCCACACCAGTCCACTAACACCCAGGATGTGACCCACACCAGTCCACTAACACCCAGGATGTGACCCACACCAGTCCACTAACACCCAGGATGTGACCCACACCAGTCCACTAACACCCAGGATGTGACCCACACCAGTCCACTAACACCCAGGATGTGACCCACACCAGTCCACTAACACCCAGGATGTGACCCACACCAGTCCACTAACACCCAGGATGTGACCCACACCAGTCCACTAACACCCAGGATGTGACCCACACCAGTCCACTAACACCCAGGATGTGACCCACACCAGTCCACTAACACCCAGGATGTGACCCACACCAGTCCACTAACACCCAGGATGTGACCCACACCAGTCCACTAACACCCAGGATGTGACCCACACCAGTCCACTAACACCCAGGATGTGACCCACACCAGTCCACTAACACCCAGGATGTGACCCACACCAGTCCACTAACACCCAGGATGTGACCCACACCAGTCCACTAACACCCAGGATGTGACCCACACCAGTCCACTAACACCCAGGATGTGACCCACACCAGTCCACTAACACCCAGGATGTGACCCACACCAGTCCACTAACACCCAGGATGTGACCCACACCAGTCCACTAACACCCAGGATGTGACCCACACCAGTCCACTAACACCCAGGATGTGACCCACACCAGTCCACTAACACCCAGGATGTGACCCACACCAGTCCACTAACACCCAGGATGTGACCCACACCAGTCCACTAACACCCAGGATGTGACCCACACCAGTCCACTAACACCCAGGATGTGACCCACACCAGTCCACTAACACCCAGGATGTGACCCACACCAGTCCACTAACACCCAGGATGTGACCCACACCAGTCCACTAACACCCAGGATGTGACCCACACCAGTCCACTAACACCCAGGATGTGACCCACACCAGTCCACTAACACCCAGGATGTGACCCACACCAGTCCACTAACACCCAGGATGTGACCCACACCAGTCCACTAACACCCAGGATGTGACCCACACCAGTCCACTAACACCCAGGATGTGACCCACACCAGTCCACTAACACCCAGGATGTGACCCACACCAGTCCACTAACACCCAGGATGTGACCCACACCAGTCCACTAACACCCAGGATGTGACCCACACCAGTCCACTAACACCCAGGATGTGACCCACACCAGTCCACTAACACCCAGGATGTGACCCACACCAGTCCACTAACACCCAGGATGTGACCCACACCAGTCCACTAACACCCAGGATGTGACCCACACCAGTCCACTAACACCCAGGATGTGACCCACACCAGTCCACTAACACCCAGGATGTGACCCACACCAGTCCACTAACACCCAGGATGTGACCCACACCAGTCCACTAACACCCAGGATGTGACCCACACCAGTCCACTAACACCCAGGATGTGACCCACACCAGTCCACTAACACCCAGGATGTGACCCACACCAGTCCACTAACACCCAGGATGTGACCCACACCTGTCCACTAACACCCAGGATGTGACCCACACCAGTCCACTAACACCCAGGATGTGACCCACACCAGTCCACTAACACTTAGTATGTGACCCACACCGGTCCACTAACACCCGAGGGTTAACTGAAATATATCCCTGAGGCTTCCACAATATGAGGGTTAACTGAAATATATCCCTGAGGCTTCCACAATGTGAGGGTTAACTGAAATATATCCCTGAGGCTTCCACAATGTGAGGGTTAACTGAAATATATCCCTGAGGCTTCCACAATGTGAGGGTTAACTGAAATATATCCCTGAGGCTTCCACAATGTGAGGGTTAACTGAAATATATCCCTGAGGCTTCCACAATGTGAGGGTTAACTGAAATATATCCCTGAGGCTTCCACACTGAGAGGGTTAACTGAAATATATCCCTGAGGCTTCCACAATGTGAGGGTTAACTGAAATATATCCCTGAGGCTTCCACACTGAGAGGGGCTGAGTGTAGTGTGTTCCTGAAGCAGAGTTCTTCAACTTTCACTACAGTCACTGCTTCTTCCACCTATTTTTCACTGTTTTACATGTCTCTTTCAGCTGTTGTCTCTCCTGTAACGTTCTGTCCTGGTCAAGGAACACACGGTGATATCTCTCCGTTCTCACCACAGCCTTAAGATCTGATCTCGTGTCACGTGTGTGTGTGAGTGTACTCGCCTAGTTGTGGTTCCAGGGGTTGGGTCGCAGCTCCTGGCCGCTACTCAATCACTCTTCCCTCTCTGTGAGCTTTATTATACCTCTTCTTAAAGCTATGTAGGGATCCTGCCTCCACTACATCACTACCGAGGCTATTCCACTTCCTGAAAACTCTGTGACTGAAGAAATACTTCCTTACATCCGTGTGATTCATCTGAGTCTTCAACCTCCAACTGTGACACCTCGTTGCTGTGTCCCATCCCTGGAGCATCCTGTCTCTGTCCACCTTGTCTATACCTCTCAGTATTTTATATGTCGTTATCATGTGTGTGTGTACTCACCTAGTTGAGGTTGCGGGGGTCGAGTCCGAGCTCCTGGCCCTGCCTCTTCACTGATCGCTACTAGGTCACTCTCCCTGAACCGTGAGCTTTATCATACCTCTGCTTAAAGCTATGTATGGATCCTGCCTCCATTACATCGCTTCCCAAACTATTCCACTTACTGACTACTCTGTGGCTGAAGAAATACTTCCTAACATCCCTGTGATTCATCTATGTCTTCAATTTCCAACTGTGTCCCCTTGTTGCTGTGTCCAATCTCTGGAACATCCTGTCTTTGTTCACCTTGTCAATTCCTCTCAGTATTTTGTATGTCGTTATCATATCTCCCCCCACCTCTCCTGTCCTCAAGTGTCGTCAGGTTAATTTCCCTTGACCTCTCCTCGTAGGACGTACCTCTTAGCCCTGGGACTAGTCTTGTTGCAAACCTTTGCACTTTCTCTAGTTTCTTTACGTGCTTGGCTAGGTGTGGGTTCCAAACTGGTGCCGCATACTCCAATATGGGCCTAACATACACGGTGTACAGGGTCCTGAACGATTCCTTATTAAGATGTCGGAATGCTGTTCTGAGGTTTGCTAGGCGCCCATATGCTGCAGCAGTTATTTGGTTGATGTGCGCTTCAGGAGATGTGCCTGGTGTTATACTCACCCCAAGATCTTTTTCCTTGAGTGAGGTTTGTAGTCTCTGACCCGCTAGACTGTACTCCATCTGCGGTCTTCTTTGCCGTTCCCCAATCTTCATGACTTTGCACTTGGTGGGATTGAACTCCAGGAGCCAATTGCTGGACCAGGTCTGCAGCCTGTCCAGATCCCTTTGTAGTTCTGCCTGGTCTTCGATCGAATGTATTCTTCTCATCAACTTCACGTCATCTGCAAACAGGTACACCTCGGAGTCTATTCCTTCCGTCATGTCGTTCAGAAATACCAGAAACAGCACTGGTCCTAGGACTGACCCCTGTGGGACCCCGCTGGTCACAGGTGCCCACTCTGACACCTCGCCACGTACCATAACTCGCTGTTGTCTTCCTGACATGTATTCCCTGATCCATTGTAGTGCCTTCCCTGTTATCCCTGCTTGTGTGTGTGTGTGTGTGTGTGTGTGTGTGTGTGTGTGTGTGTGTGTGTGTGTACTCACCTATTTGTACTCACCTATTTGTACTCACCTATTTGTGGTTGCAGGGGTCGAGTCCTAGCTCCTGGCCCCGCCTCTTCACCGGTTGCTACTAGACCCTCTCTCTCCCCGCTCCATGAGCTTTATCAAACCTCGTCTTAAAACTGTGTATGGTTCCTGCGTCCACTACGTCATTTTCTAGGCTATTCCACTGCCTTACAACTCTATGACTGAAGAAATACTTCCTAATATCTCTCTGACTCATTTGTGTCTTCAACTTCCAATTGTGGCCTCTTGTTTATGTGTCCCCTCCCCTGTAACATCCTGTCTTTGTCCACCTTGTCTATTCCACGCAGTATTTTATATGTCGTTATCATGTCTCCCCTGACCCTCCTGTCCTCCAGTGTCGTCAGGCCGATTTCCCTTAATCTTTCTTCATAGGACATTCCCCTTAGCTCTGGAACTAACCTTGTCGCAAACCTTTGTACTTTCTCTAGTTTCTTGACGTGCTTTATCAAGTGCGGGTTCCAAACAGGTGCTGCATACTCCAGTATGGGCCTGACATACACGGTGTACAGTGTCTTGAACGATTCCTTACTAAGGTATCGGAATGCTGTTCTCAGGTTTGCCAGGCGCCCATATGCTGCAGCAGTTATCTGATTGATGTGTGCTTCCGGAGACATGCTCGGTGTTATACTCACCCCAAGATCTTTCTCCTTGAGTGAGGTTTGCAGTCTTTGGCCACCTAGCCTATACTCTGTCTGTGGTCTTCTGTGCCCTTCCCCTATCTTCATGACTTTGCATTTGGCAGGATTAAATTCGAGAAGCCATTGTCAAGTTCAACTTACTTGGGAGACAGCAGGTGCAGCTCCGTCCCTTACACCACCTGTCCTTGGTCTTGGAGTCACACACACCTGCATGGCGACTCACACATGTACCAAGCTTCCTCCTGCACTTGCCTGACGTCTTGCATCTTCTCCCTGAATTCTTCTTTGTCTTCCTTGATCCTGATAAGACAAACTCTGCTCAGAAAGTGATTACAGCTACTAGATATATAAACACAACGGAGGACGGGAGGCTCGACAAGTGGTCCCTAGATTAACAGGGACTTTCC
>NC_091324.1:36196540-36256477 GCF_038502225.1 Cherax quadricarinatus
ACTTAATAAATTTATTAAATTTTAATTTCTCTAGTTAGTAGCCTACCAGTTGTAATCCTAAAGCACGATTGAACCATACTGAATTTTAATGGATAATTGGACAAGGATACTGACTACTTGTTACGAAAACCCAGTAACAGGCTGGATGCTAGAAGGGCAGTCCTTTCTAGTATTACCTGGAGATCTCTAAGCTTTTAGAATCGCGTTTTTTGTAACAGTCTATCAGGTGGCTGGAGTCTGACAGGTGGCTGGAGTCTGACAGGTGGCTGGAGTCTGACAGGTGGCTGGAGACTGGCTGGTGGCTGAAGTCTGACAGGTGGCTGGAGTCTGACAGGTGACTGGAGTCTGACATATGGCTGGAGTCTGACAGGTGGATGGAGTCTATCAGGTGGCTGGAGTCTGACAGGTGGCTGGAGTCTGGCTGGTGGCTGAAGTCTGACAGGTGGCTGGAGTCTGACAGGTGACTGGAGTCTGACAGGTGGTTGCAGTCTAACAGGTGACTGGAGTCTGACAGGTGGCTGAAGTCTGACAGGTGGCTGGAGTCTGACAGGTGGCTGGAGTCTGACAGGTGGCTGGAGTCTCACAGATAGCTGGAGTCTGACAGGTGGATGGAGTCTATCAGGTGGCTGGAGTGTGACAGGTGGCTGGAGTCTGACAGGTGGATGGAGTCTATCAGGTGGCTGGAGTCTGACAGGTGGCTGGAGTCTGGCTGGTGGCTGAAGTCTGACAGGTGGCTGGAGTCTGACAGGTGACTGGAGTCTGACAGGTGGTTGCAGTCTAACAGGTGACTGGAGTCTGACAGGTGGCTGGAGTCTGACAGGTGGCTGGAGTCTGCCAGGTGGCTGGAGTCTGCCAGGTGGCTGAAGTCTGACAGGTGGCTGGAGTCTGACAGGTGGCTGGATTCTGACAGGTGGCTGGAGTCTGACAGGTGGCTGGATTCTGGCTGGTGGCTGAAGTCTTACAGGTGGCTGCAGTCTGACAGATGGCTGGAGTCTGACAGGTGGATGGAGTCTATCAAGTGGCTGGATTCTGACAGGTGGCTGGAGTCTGACAGGTGGCTGGAGTCTGGCTGGTAGCTGAAGTCTGACAGGTGGCTGTAGTCTGGCATGTGGCTGGAATCTAGAAGCTGGCTGGAGTTTGCAGGTGGCTGGAGTCTAGCAAGTGGCTGGAGTCTAGCAAGTAGCTGGAGTCTAGTTGCTGGATGGAGTCTAGCAGGTAGCTGGAGTCTAGCAGGTAGCTGGAGTCTAGCAGATGGCTGGAGTCTAGCAGGTGGCTGGACTCTAGCAGGTGGCTGGAGTCTAGCAGGTAGCTGGAGTCTAGCAAGTAGCTGAAGTCTAGCTGGTAGCTGGAGTCTAGCAGCTGGCTGGAATCTAGCAGGTAGCTGGAGTCTAGCAGGTAGCTGGAGTCTAGCAGGTAGCTGGAGTCTAGCAGGTAGTTGGAGTCTAGAAGGTAGCTGAAGTCTAGCAGGTAGCTGGAGTCTGGCAGGTAGCTTTACTCCAGCAGGTAGCTGAAGTCTAGCAGGTAGCTGGAGTCTAGCAGGTAACTGGAGTCTAGCAGGTAGCTTTACTCCAGCAGGTAGCTGAAGTCTAGCAGGTAGCTGGAGTCTAGCAGGTAGCTGGAGTCTAGCAGGTAGCTGGAGTCTAGCAGGTGGCTGGAGTCTAGTAAGTAGCTTAAGTCTAGCAGCTGGCAGGAGTCTAGCAGGTAGCTGGAGTCTAGCAGGTAGCTGGAGTCTAGCAGGTAGCTGGAGTCTAGCAGCTGGCTGGAGTCTAGCAGGTAGCTGGAGTCTAGCAGGTATCTGGTGTCTAGCAGGTAGCTGGAGTCTAGCAGGTAGCTAAAGTCTAGCAGGTAGCTGGAGTCTAGCAGGTAGCTGGAGTCTAGCAGGTAGATGAAGTCTAGCAGGTAGCTGGAATCTAGCAGGTGGATGGAGTGCGGCAGCTGGCTGAAGTCTAGCAGGTAGCTGGAGTCTAGCAGGTAGCTGGAGTCTAGCAGGTAGCTGAAGTCTAGCAGGTAGCTGGAGTCTAGCAGGTAGCTGGAGTCTAGCAGGTGGCTGGAGTCTAGCAGGTAGCTGGAGTCTATCAAGTGGCTGGAGTCTAGCAGGTGGCTGGAGTCTAGCATATGGCTGGTTTCTAGCAGGTGGATGGAGTCTAGCAGCTGGGTGGAGTCTAGCAGGAAGCTGGAGTCTAGCAGGTAGCTGAAGTCTAGCAGGTAGCTGGAGTCTAGCAGGTAGCTGGAGTCTAGCAGGTAGCTGGAGTCTAGCAGGTGACTGGAGTCTAGCAGGTAGCTGGAGTCTAGCAGGTAGCTGGAGTCCAGCAGCTGGCTGAAGTCTAGCAGGTAGCTGGAGTCTAGCAGGTAGCCGGACTAGCAGGTAGCTGGAGTCTAGCAGGTAGCTGGTGTCTAGCAGGTAGTGGAGTTTAGCAGGAAGCTGGAGTCTAGCAGGTGACTGAAGTCTAGCAGGTAGCTGGAGTCTAGCAGGTAGCTGGAGTCTAGAAGGTGACTGGAGTCTAGCAGGTAGCTGTAGTCTAGCGGGTAGCTGGAGTCTAGGAGTTAGCTGAAGTCCAACAGATGGAGTCTAGCAGGAGGCTGGAGTCTAGCAGGTAGCTGGAGTCTAGCAGGTGACTGGAGTCTAGCAGGTAGCTGGAGTCTAGCAGGTAGCTGGAGTCTAGCAGGTAACTGGAGTCTAGCAGGTGACTGGAGTCTAGCAGGTAGCTGGAGTCTAGCAGGTAGCTGGAGTCCAGCAGGTAGCTGGAGTCTAGCAGGTAGCTGGAGTCTAGCAGGAGGCTGGAGTCTAGAAGGTAGCTGGAGTCTAGCAGGTGACTGGAGTCTAGCAGGTAGCTGGAGTCTAGCAGGTTGCTGGAGTCTAGCAGGTGACTGGAGTCTAGCAGGTAGCTGGAGTCTAGCAGGTAGCTGGAGTCTAGCAGGTGACTGGAGTCTAGTAGGTAGCTGGAGTCTAGCAGGTAGCTGGAATCTAGCAGGTGACTGGAGTCTAGCAGGTAGCTGGAGTCTAGCAGGTAGCTGGAGTCTAGAAGGTGACTGGAGTCTAGAAGGTGACTGGAGTCTAGCAGGTGACTGGAGTCTAGCAGGTAGCTGGAGTCTAGCAGGTAGCTGGAGTCTAGCAGGTAGTTGGAGTCTAGAAGGTAGCTGAAGTCTAGCAGGTAGCTGGAGTCTAGCAGGTAGCTGGAGTCTAGCAGGTAGCTGGAGTCTAGCAGGTAGCTGGAGTCTAGCAGGTAGCTGGAGTCTAGCAGGTAGCTGGAGTCTAGCAGGTGACTGGAGTCTAGCAGGTAGCTGGAGTCTAGCAGGTAGCTGGAATCTAGCAGGTGACTGGAGTCTAGCAGGTAGCTGGAGTCTAACAGGTAGCTGGAGTCTAGCAGGTAGCTGGAGTCTAGCAGGTAGCTGGAGTCTAGCAGGTAGCTGGAGTCTAGCAGGTAGCTGGAGCCTAGCAGGTGACTGGAGTCTAGCAGGTGACTGGAGACTAGCAGGTAGCTGGAGTCTAGCAGGTAGCTGGAGTCTAGCAGGTAGCTGGAGTCTAGCAGGTAGCTGGAGTCTAGCAGGTAGCTGGAGTCTAGCAGGTAGCTGGAGTCTAGCAGGTAGCTGGAGTCTAGCAGGTAGCTGGAGGCTAGCAGGTAGCTGGAGTCTAGCAGGTGACTGGAGTCTAGCAGGTAGCTGGAGTCTAGCAGGTAGCTGGAGTCTAGCAGGTAGCTGGAGGCTAGCAGGTAGCTGGAGTCTAGCAGGTGACTGGAGTCTAGCAGGTAGCTGGAGTCTAGCAGGTAGCTGGAGTCTAGCAGGTGACTGGAGTCTAGCAGGTAGCTGGAGTCTAGCAGGTAGCTGGAGTCTAGCAGGTAGCTGGCGTCTAGCAGGTAGCTGGAGTCTAGCAGGTAGCTGGCGTCTAGCAGGTAGCTGGAGTCTAGCAGGTAGCTGGAGTCTAGCAGGTAGCTGGAGTCTAGCAGGTAGCTGGAGTCTAGCAGGTGACTCGAGTCTAGCAGGTAGCTGGAGTCTAGCAGGTATCTGGCGTCTAGCAGGTAGCTGGAGTCTAGCAGGTAGCTGGAGTCTAGCAGGTAGCTGGAGTCTAGCAGGTAGCAGGAGTCTAGCAGGTAGCTGTAGTCTAGCAGGTAGCAGGAGTCTAGCAGGTAGCTGGAGTCTAGCAGGTAGCAGGAGTCTAGCAGGTAGCTGTAGTCTAGCAGGTAGCTGGAGTCTAGCAGGTAGCTGGAGTCTAGCAGGTAGCAGGAGTCTAGCAGGTAGCTGGAGTCTAGCAGGTAGCAGGAGTCTAGCAGGTAGCTGGAGTCTAGCAACACTTGGGTACATTTGTTACCTCAACAAACTCCAAAGGCTTCAAATGTATTTGGTTCACTTACATGACATATTATTCAGCGCGACGTTTCGCTCTCCAGGAGGGAAACGTTGCCACAGTAAAATATCACATTAGCTGCATCTGTGTCCCGCTGTGTAATATATTGTTGGTAATTCTACAATTATTCCTTTATCCTTCTTACATAAGAACATGAGAATGGAGGAACACTACAGACGGCCTACTGGCCCATGCAAGGCAGATCCTTATCAAATCCACCCATACCCTAAACTACCCAAGAATTTATTCCCGTACCCACGACACCAATCAATCCCAGCCCCTCCCACTCACATATTTGTCCAATCTCTTTTTAAATCTACCCGAGGTCCTAGCCTCTATCACCCTACTCGGAAGATTGTTCCACGCATCCACAGCTCTGTTCAGAAGCCAATACTTACATATGTCCTTTGTAAATCTAAGTTTATCTAATATAAACCCTTTATTTCTGGTTCTATATCCTCAGTGTTTTATAAATATCGTCTTTGTCTATGCCAGTCATCCACTTATACACCTCAAGATGTCTTCCTCATTCTACGTCACTCTAGAGAGTGGAGATTCAAGTCTTCATACGGGAGATTCCTTATATAGTAAATCATTTTAGTCATTCTTCTTTGTATGTTCTACAATGAATTTATCTCCATCCTGTAGTAAGGAGACCAAAACTGAGCAGCATATTCTAAGTGAGGTCTCCATAGTGATGTATAGAGCTGTAAAATAACTTTTGGACTTCTGTTATTTATACTTCTTGAAATAAATGCTAGTAATCTGGTAGCCTTGTTGCGCACACTTGTTGCTACACAGTACCAACAAGATGAAAGTTTGACACTTGTGCAACATCTGGTTATCTTTAGTTCTACTGTCTTCCAGTTATGTCCTGGAATTTGTATTGATAAAGCCACTGGATGGTGAAACGTCGACAATAAAGATACCCAGATGTTGCACAAGTGTCTAACTTTCAAATGCGTCTAACGTTTCACTTGGCTTTAGATTTCTGCTTACCATGACTCCCAAGTCTTTTTCACATTCTGTATGATCAAGTTCTACTTCACCTAGATTATAGCTTCCAGGGTTATTTTCATTACCAAGGACTAGTACCTTACACTTGTCCACATTGAATTTCATCTGCCACTTTTCAGACCAAGACATTAATTTGTCCAAATCCTCCTGGAGTTCATTGCTATCCTCCTCAGAATGAATCATACGGCCTATCCTTGTATCATCAGCAAATTTGCTCATGTCACTCGTAATCCCTTCATCAAGGTCATTAATGTAAATTATAAACAAAGAGGGTATAAAACTGATCCTTGTGGGACGCCACTAGTGATTAATCCCCATTCAGATTTGACCCCATTAATGGAAACTCTGCTTTCTATTATTAAGCCATGTCTCTATGCATGTTAGAACTTTACTTCCTATATCATGAGCTGCCACTTTTGTGAGGTACTCTATCGAAGGCTTTACTAAAATCCAAATAAAAATCATATTCCTTATCAATCTCAACTCTCTCAACTATTTTATTAAAGAACATCAGTAAATTTGTGTGGCAGGAAGGACCTCTCATGAACCCATGCTGAGATTCATTGAACAAATTATGCTCTTCAAGGTTACCTCTAATAATATCAGCTATAATTGATTCTAATACTTTGCCTGCTGTAGAAGTCAGGCTTATTGGATGGAATTATTAGTGGAATTGACTTATCCCTTGATTTATATATAGGAATTACATTAACCATCTTCCACATCTGTGGCACAACACCAGTCTGGATGGACGCATTAAACACCATCTTACATTCCTCAAGCAACCTTGAAAATAATTCATCTGCTCCTGGGACTTATTGTGCTTCACTTTATTAACCTGTTTCATAATCATTTCCCTCGTGGCAGTAATATTACTTAATTTGTTTTCTTCAGAAACAATAATTGTTAATTTCTGGGATACCATTTAAGTCTTTTTGTGTAAACACTGACAAGAGATAATCATTAAACAGAGAACATTAAAATGGTATAAAATACCGACAGGTTGTTAGGTAAGACACATATGCAACAGTTAGGTATCTTTATTTCGAAACGTTTCGCCTACACAGTAGGCTTCTTCAGTCGAGTACAGAAAAGTTGATAGAAGCAGAAGATACTTGAAGACGATGTAATCATTCCATCACCCTTAAAGTTTTGAGGTGGTCAGTCCCTCAGTCTGGAGAAGAGTATTGTTCCGTAGTCCGAAACAATATTGTTTCATTCCATGGAACAATGCTCTTCTCCAGACTGAGGGACTGACCACCTCAAAACTTTAAGGGTGATGGACTGATTACATCGTCTTCAAGTATCTTCTGCTTCTATCAACTTTTCTGTACTCGACTGAAGAAGCCTACTGTGTAGGCGAAACGTTTCGAAATAAAGATACCTAACTGTTGCATATGTGTCTTACCTAACAAACAGAGAACACGCTGAATGTTCATTATCAGTTAGTTTTCCATCCCCAGTTCTCAGCGGTTCCACTTTTTCCTTGACTTTTGTCCTAGTGATGGATACAGCTGTAAAATAACTTTTAAACTCCTGTTATTTATACTTGAAATAAATCCATGTAATCTGTTAGCCTTATTGCGCACACTGATGCACTGTTGTCTTTGCTTTAGATTTTTGTTTACAATGACTCCCAAGTCTTTCTCACATTCTGTATAATTAAGCTCTACATCACCTTGTCCACACTGAACTACATCTGCTACTTTTCAGATCATGGTATTAATTTCTCTACATTCTGCTGAAATTCGTGGCAGTGCTAATCAGAATCTACTATTCAGCTTATTTTTGTGTCATCAACGAACTTACTCATGTCACTCGTTATTCCTTCATTAAGATCATTAATGTAAATTATGGAAAACACTGGAGCCAAAACTGGTCCTTGAGGAACGCCACTAGTCACCAGTCACCGTTCAGACTTGACCCCATTAATGGAACTCTCTGCCTCCTAATGGTCAGTCATGCCTCTACCATGAGCTGCCAATTTTCTTAACAGTCTTTAGTGAGGTACGCTGTCGAAGGCTTTACTGATATCCAAATAAACTACATCATATGTGTTGTCGTTGTCCACTGCCTCAAATGCTTTATTAATGCCAGTAAATTTGTCAGGCTGGAACGACCTTCTGTGAATCCGTCCTGAGACTCATTAATCAAATTATGCTCATTAAAGTGATTTCTTATATAAGAACATAAGAACATAAGAAAGGAGGAACACTGCAGCAGGCCTACTGGCCTGCTGCATAAGTGTCTCAATCTTCATCAGGTCCTTCACAATTCATCCCACTAACAAAACATTAGCTGGTTCTAATAATTTGCCTACTATAGACATTAGGCTTGTTGCGCCTTAATTTGGTGAGTTAAGTAGGCTCGTTAAGTGGCTAAGTTCCAACTTGTATTCTTCAAGTACTCTTGAATACAGATTTAGTTTGTTTAATTGTTTCATAATCATATTCAGGGCCTGAATAATTGTATGAATCTCAGTAATCTGTCTGTGTTATTACGAACACTTAGGTATTGCTGTCTTTCCTTCAGTTCTTGTTTATCGTAATTTCCAAGACATTTTCTCATTCTGTATGACCAAGTTCTATATTATTTAGTTTATAAGTGCTGAAGATATTTAAATTCGCGAGCTTCAGAATTTTGCATCTGTCTACACCGAACTGCATGTGTAACTTTGCATCTGTCTACACCGAACTGCATGTGTAACTTTGCATCTGTCTACACCGAACTGCATGTGTAACTTTGCATCTGTCTACACCGAACTGCATGTGTAACTTTTAGACCATAACATGAGCTTTTCTAAATCCGCCTTAAGTTCAGTTACATCTTCCTCTGAATGAATTATCTTGCCTGTTCTTTGTCTAATGTATATTATGAACAGAGGACCTAAAGCTGCTCCCTGTGGAACGCCACTTGTGACTGATTCCCGCTCAGATTTCACACCATTCATTCAGACTCACTGCTTCCTGTTCGTTTGCTACGTCTCGATCCACGACAGAACTTTTATCCAATACCACGAGCTGCCACTTTCTTTAACAGTCGTATGTGTGCTACTCTATCAAAAGCTCCATTAAAATCCAAAGAAAGTCAATAAATTAGTGAGACAGGAACTGCTCCTCGTAAATCCATGCTGAGTATCATAAATCAAATTATACTTATCAAGATGGCTTCTTATAATATCATCTATAATTGATTCAAGAAATTTGCCCAAATAAGTCAGGCTTATTGGGCGGTAGTTTGATGGTAATGACTTATCCCCTACTTTAAACATAGGAATTACATTAGTTATCTTCCACATCTCATACACTACGCCTATTTGAAAATATATATGAAAAATGTTAGTTAATGGTTCGCAAAGTTCCATTTTGCGCTATTTAAAAAACCATTGAAAAAAGTTCTTCAGGGTTTAGTTTGCATTAATCTGTCAACCTGTTTAATTAACTTACTGACTTGACTGACTGACTGAATGACTTGACAAATTTACTGACTTGACTGACTGACTTACTGACTTGACTGACAAACAGATGCAACTTATGTCACACTTTATTTCGGCTTGACAAAGCTCCTGGAGAGCGAAACGTTGCCACAATAAAATATCACATTAGTTTCACTTGTGTCCATTTATCTAACATAATTTATTTTACTAGTCCCACTATAAAAATTAATTACTGGGATATCGTTTGTGTCTTATGTAAAAAACCAAGAGGAAATAATTATTAAAAATCTTGTCAGTAACATGACCAGAGTTAGTTTATAGAGGATCTAACTCTCGTCAAACCTTTCTTCTATGTACGTACCTGGATGTACCTTAGTGTTATCATCAACTATGTACTGCAGAGGACAGGAAGTGGATTAGGTACCATTAATATCAACGAGAGGAGGAGGAGAAACAGGAGGAGAAGCAGGAGCAGGAGAAGCAGGAGGAGTAGTATAAGTTTGCTTGTTAATGGGTCTATTAGTTTAAATACAAATTTAATATACATAGGAGGGAGATTTATTTTAAATTTTCGCAAGTGAGAAATCCATGGCAGCCAGAGTACAGTAACTTGCAATGTGAACCTCGTTGTGCATCAGGGAAAACGAGGATTATGGATATGTAAGGATAGTTATAATAGAACGAAAATAAGACAAACTGAATTTCAAAAAGTTGAGAAATTGAATAACGCTGATATAAAGTACATTTCTGTTATGAGGTAATAATGCTGCCTACCTTCCTAGTGAGTCAAAAAATACGTAACCTGACGCAGCTTGTGAGGTAATAATGCTGCCTACCTTCCTAGTGAGTCAAAAAATACGTAACCTGACGCAGCTTGTGAGGTAATAATGCTGCCTACCTTCCTAGTGAGTCAAAAAATACGTAACCTGACGCAGCTTGTGAGGTAATAATGCTGCCTACCTTCCTAGTGAGTCAAAAAATACGTAACCTGACGCAGCTTGTGAGGTAATAATGCTGCCTACCTTCCTAGTGAGTCAAAAAATACGTAACCTGACGCAGCTTGTGTTTTCTGGGTAACATTGATATTGGGTTGAGAGAATTTCTTTAGTAGGTTTGTTCTTATGTGTTTTTGAGGAAAGAGGATTAGTGATATTACCTGAGTCTGGGTGTTGACACACACTGCTATGATAATCACAGCTGCGGCAGTGATGACTGGTCTCATTGTGCTGTACTGGTAGTGATGTTACTGAAGCTTCTGCTGCACGGTTGGTCGTTCCTTACTGTATGGGGACGTCACTGGTCTGGAGATCCACTGGTTGGTCGTTCCTTACTGTATGGGGACGTCACTGGTCTGGAGATCCACTGGTTGGTCGTTCCTTACTGTATGGGGACGTCACTGGTCTGGAGATCCACTGGTTGGTCGTTCCTTACTGTATGGGGACGTCACTGGTCTGGAGATCCACTGGTTGGTCGTTCCTTACTGCATGTGAACGTCACTGGTCTGGAGATCCACTGGTTGGTCGTTCCTTACTGCATGTGAACGTCACTGGACTGGAGATCCACTGGTTAGTCGTTCCTTACTGCATGTGAACGTCACTGGTCTGGAGATCCACTGGTTGGTCGTTCCTTACTGCATGTGAACGTCACTGGTCTGGAGATCCACTGGTTGGTCGTTCCTTACTGAATGTGAACGTCACTGGTCTGGAGATCCACTACTGCTTCTACGCCTTGGTCTTCTTTACGTTGTGCACTGCTGGTAAGTTACCACTTCTTTCTTACAGACATCGGTAACTTGTTAATTATGTAAAGATACACTTAAGTGAAGATGGTTAACCATATTTGTCTGAAAATGCTTGGTCACGGTTGTTTGAGAATGTGTATCTGATCTCATGAACATGTAACAGAGTTTGGAGAAGAATGTGAAGTCTCTCAGGTGAGTATATGTGACCACTCTTGCCTGAGATCACATGTATAAGATTGTGAGAATGTTTGGCTAATCTCAAGTGGGTCACGACTCTCGTATCAGAATGTTTGTTCAGTCGTGTGTGAGGACAAAATGTCCACCCTGAAGTGTACTAGTGTTCAGAGCTGATCTCTGCCACACACACTGCTATTCGTTACATCTGCTCTGCCACGCAGGTTGTACACAGAGTTTGAACATCTGTTCTGATACACGTAGTGTTTGAAACACCTGCCGCTTAATACACAAGGCGAGTGTTACATAAATTAAACGAAAAGTAAACAGTGATCACTGATACTGTGTTTTCTAGCCAGGTTGCTAAAGTCTGCCTGGAAGATGCTTCCATCTGTGAAGTGGATCTGTACTTAGGCACTACATTTACTGTTTCCAGCACTTTCATTTTACATAATTTCTTCGTGATAATGGTGTGTAATTTATGCAGCTTGTTAAAACAAGTGTGTGTGAGTACTCACCTGTTTGTACTCACCTATTTGTGGTTGCAGGGGTCGAGTCATAGCTCCTTGTCCCGCCTCTTCACTCACTGCTACTAGGTCCTCTTTCTCACTGCTCCATGAGCTTTATCAAATCTCGTCTTAAAACTATGTATGTGTGTCTGTATATGTGTGTGTGTACTCACCTAGTTGTACTCACCTAGTTGAGGTTGCAGGGGTCGAGTCCAAGCTCCTGGCTCCGCCTCTTCACTGGTCGCTACTAGGTCACTCTCCCCGAACCATGAGCTTTATCGTACCTCTGCTTAAAGCTATGTATGGATCCTGCCTCCACTACATCGCTTCCCAAACTATTCCACTTACTGACTACTCTGTGGCTGAAGAAATACTTCCTAACATCCCTTTGATTCATCTGTGTCTTCAGCTTCCATCTGTGTCCCGTGTTGCCTTGTCCAGTCTCTGGAACATCCTGTCTTTGTCCACCTTGTCAATTCCTCTCAGTATTTTGTAAGTCGTTATCATGCCCCCCCCCTATCTCTCCTGTCCTCCAGTGTCGTCAGGTTGATTTCCCTTAACCTCTTCTCATAGGACATACCTCTTAACTCTGGGACTAGTCTTGTTGCAAACCTTTGCACTTTCTCTAGTTTCTTTACATGCTTGGTTAGGTGTGGGTTCCAAACTGGTGCCGCATACTCCAATATGGGCCTAACGTACACGGTGTACAGGGTCCTGAACGATTCCTTATTAAGATGTCGGAATGCTGTTCTGAGGTTTGCTAGGCGCCCATATGCTGCAGCAGTTATTTGGTTGATGTGTGCTTCAGGAGATGTGCCTGGTGTTATACTCACCCCAAGATCTTTTTCCTTGAGTGATAGTTGTAGTCTCTGACCCCCTAGACTGTACTCCGTCTGCGGTCTTCTTGTTATTGCTGTTCTTGCTGTTGAACAGCGGTTTAGTGCCGATGAAGGTAGCGTAGGTAGAAATGATACGGCCGTGGACTAGATTGGCTTTAATCGGGTAGGAGTGAGTACACAACGGGCAGTGTGAGGAAGTGACCGCAAGCCAGTCCGTGGAGGGGGAGTACTTGTGTACGTCAAGTCGGTCGAGGCGGGAGTGAGAGAGGGTGGACTGTGCGTCCCACCGACCTAGGTAGGCCTACAGAGGGCAGCACTGAATGCCGCGAAATATGAACTAGTCAGAGCAGACGGCTAGGCTGTGTGCTCTGACAGTACAGGCTGTCTACATTTGCTCGGCCATGCACCTCGCGTCGTCCCGACGCGACAATACTGGTGGGCCCATAGGTATAAAGGAATTACACTAGCTACCCCAGAGAGGGACTGGCTTTCGCTCACTAGTAAATAAAAAATGGACAAAAAAAATGCAACAGGCAAAAAAAAACTCTCCCATCCAGGGGAAGAGAAAACTGGTTTGCCGCGCTGTTTCATCGAGTAGAGAGCCAGGAGACGTCAGCACTGGAACTAAAATCTTCTATATACAGGTTGTCCGCAGGGCTGAACATCAGTTGACCACTCGTCTACTAACGTTGTTGCACGCTCACATCTGCAAACAATGACTGACAGTAGCATTTCCTAAGGTGTGACATGTAACTCAGAGGGCAGCACTGCCCTGACCGTAATACAGGCTTTTTTCCTTTAGTTAAAAAAAACACTGGTGCACATACGTACAATAATACTATATCCATGGAATTCATTACACTCTGGGTACCCTTCTAAAAGTATTTACATAATTACATGATGTTGTCCACCCTGACTCTATTATCGACTAGCTATACAATGTGTGTGCATTTATACCCATTTCTGCAAGCAAACAATTGGCATAACTAGCGTAGGAGTCGGACAAGTCAGTAGGTACGTCAATGTCACAGAAATGTACTGTTGTCCTGGGTCGCAGGCCATAAGTATGGAGCCTTACTGGGCCGTCTTCCGTACCAGTAGTAGTGGGAGAAGGGATAGACGGTTTGTCCCTAACATTAGTCTGATCGTGGCGTTGCAACGCACGCGCCTCCAGCTCTACTTCGGCCTGCATATGGTCCACATACTTCATGTGATCAAGGTGGGCTTCCTTGATAGTTCCCGTAGCAATCTCCCTCACCTCGAACTTATTGCCACGGAGCTGTCGTAGGACACGGTAAGGACCCACAAACTTTGGGACAAGTTTGTGCATACCTGGGGTCTGCACTGGGTTGAGCAACATAACTTTGCAACCTGGTTCCACTTTGCTTTCCTTGGCGCGGGCATTGCGCTCTGACGTGAACCTATCAGTGGCTTTCATAAGGTTCTCTCGTACCCGCTGGAAGACAAGCTGCGTTGTCCTCATCTTTACTACACTGGGGTTATCAGTATCGTAAGTAGGTCTAGGTGGAGTAAACAGAATTTCATATGGTAAGCGCTTGTCATAACCATACAAAGCAAAATGAGGTGTCTCACCGATCGAGCTGTTGAGGGAGGAATTTAATGTACACTGAACATCTGGGATAGCCTCATCCCATGTAGTACAACTTGGGTTAACGGTTACTCTGAGCACCTCCAGAACTTTGCGATTTGTACGTTCAGCAAGACCATTACTCGCAGGGTGGCGTGGAGCTACTGGCGCTTGATGAATGTTGAATCTGGAGCAAAGATCCTGCATTATGCCATTTATAAACTCAGACCCATTGTCTGACAGGAGGACACGTGGGCAAGTATGACGAAGAACAACATGCTCACGGAAAGCACTAGCGACCGTTTCCGCGGTTTTATCAGGGATGGGTACTAATTCACTGTACCGCGTCAAGTTATCTACCATTACAAGCAGGTGCTTATTTCCCTTCTCCGAGGTCGAGAAGTTCGTCAACAGGTCGACAGAAGTTCTCTCCCAGGGCTCCTTTGTAATGGGATACTTTAGAATGGGGTTAGGACCTGTAATGGTACCCTTGTGCTGTAGGCAGACAACACACTGGTGTACATGCTTGGCAATGTCCGATGCCATCTTAGGCCAGAAATATTTCATTCGTGCCTGTTTGATACTGCGGTCCTTCCCGGGGTGCGCTACACCTGGGACATTGTGGATCAACCTAAGAGTAGCTGGTATCATGGACTCTGGTATCACCAGTTGGTATACGGTTCTGCCGGGGTCCACCAGCTGTGCAACACGGCACAGTACTCCTTGGTTGACCACTAAATCCTTCAGTGGAACGGGAGACTTGACCTGTAAGTCAACGTCCTCCTTGGTAAGGAAACGAAGGACTGGAGACCACACAGGGTCCTGTCGTTGGGCTCTCTCGAGATCCTCAACAGAGAACGAATTGCCGACACTCACTAATGCTATATGTCTCGACAGGGCGTCAGCTACAACATTTTGCTTACCTGGGACATAGCAAATTTCAGGGTTGTAGTCATTGAACGTGAGCGACCACCGAGCATGCTTTCCCGAGAGGTTCTTATTTGCAAAAAGGGCCAATAAGGGTAAATGATCTGTATAAATCTTGATAGGATAATGATAGATGATATCCCGAAAATGACTCAGGGCCCATACAATGGCTAAAGCTTCTAGCTCTGTCACTGAATAATTGACTTCCGCTTTAGTAAGAACACGGCTAGCATAGGCAATAGGCTGTTGCTTACCATTAGATTCCTGTGACAAGACTGCACCGATGCCAACTTTGCTGGCATCAGTCGTCAAGGTAAATGCCTTGGTGAAATCAGGAAATCTAAGGGTTGGGGCTGATGTTAACTTGTTCTTAAGAATGACAAAAGCTCGTTCCTGATCGCACGTCCACTCAAAAGGGGCATCCTTCTTGAGTAAGCGTGTCAGGGGTGCCGCAATGGTGGAGAAACCTGCGATAAAGGTGCGGTAGAAACCCGCCAGGCCTATGAAGGACCGGACTGCATCCGCCGTCATGGGTCTGGGGAATTTCTGCACGGCCGAGATTTTAGACTCGTCCGTCTTTATGCCATTCTGAGTTACTACGTGACCCAGAAATTTTATTTCCTTCCGGAGGAAATGACATTTGGAGAGCTTTACCTTAAGATTTGCCTGAGCTAGCCTGTCCAATACCCTGTCAAGTTTCTCAAGATGTGACGGGACATCTTGCGACATGACTATGAGATCATCCAGGTAGACCATGAGCGTGCCACCTAGGAGGGTACGGAAAATTGTCGTCATCAAACGACTAAACGTGATTGGGCTTCCGCGCAAGCCGAAGGGCATCCTCCTGAACTGGTAATGACCAGTTGGAGTAGAGAAAGCTGTCAACTCTCTACTCTCATCATCGAGGGGGATCTGCCAGAACCCTTGAAGAAGATCAAGAGTTGAAAAGACCTTATTATCGCCGATGTTCTGCAACAGGTCGTTCAGAACTGGCAATGGAAAACGGTCTGGGATGGTACATGCATTCAGTTTCCTGTAATCGATAACAGGGCGCCAGGTTCCGTCTTTCTTGGGAACCAGAATAAGGGGAGCATTCCACGGGGAAGTGGACTCCTCAATAACTCCATCACGGAGCATCCGTGTAATGAGTTCTTCGGCGAAGACTCTTTGCGCATGTGGCAGGCGATACGCAGGTACATAAATGGGTTTAGTACCTTTGTCAAGTGGAATACGGTGAGAGATCAGTGGGGTCAAACCCATTGACTCACCATCTAGTGCAACTGCAGAACGTGCACGATTGAGAACCTGGAGAAGTTTTGGGACCTCTTCAGGATAGTCTGTCAAAGCTAGATCATCTTCCTGCACTGGCCGGGTGTTGGAAGAGTCAGCAGCAGACTCGCCTGGGAGAACTGCACTCACAAGGAAGTCAGCTGGGGCTTCACCCTCCACTCTCACCGGGAGAGGGAATCTGACAAGGTCGACAAGTGAGGTATTCTTCCGCAGGGGAAATTCTCGACTATGCATGTTGACAACAAGGACTTGCAACTTACCACGTTGCACTGTGTGCAAGGATGGTTCAAGGGAGAGGCCCTTGACTCGGCATGTGTCGTTGTCAACCAGCACATGGTCTCCTTCAAAAGCTCTGCTCACGTACACCGTAACAGGAGTGAGCGAGTTAGCTGACAAAGTGACGTCATACTTTGTACAAGCAGTAACTCTGCTCGCCGATGCCATGACACGAGTCAGACAGTCGCCTGCTGACAGGGATACTGCGGCTTGACAACTGCTGGTCTCTACAACAGCGTCAGAGTTAGAGTGAAGGTTAGACTGGGCGTCCCCAGACTGGGTTTCACTGGTAACTATGCGCTGATGGCCAGGAGGTGATGGGCAACGAGCTCTACTACGAGGTCGATCAGGACGAGAGACCGACCCCGGGGAGAATGTGCTATGGAAACCACCGGTTTCCAACGATTCTAGGCACTGTGCATACTCTGAGACAGAGTAGCACGTAGTGGATCCTAAGCGCACGCCCCAGAAGGGCACATCCACTCCGTTGAATTCCGCTTTCCACTCAGCTGGATCTAAACGGATCCTAAGATCTGCCATGGTTTTGAACCCTATGAGCAGGTCACCATGGAAAACAATACCATCTACGACTAAGAATTTTGCGGACAGCTTGTGACCCTGGACCACAAATTCTAGCGTTGTGCGACCGCGAACCGTCAGCGGTTTACCTGAGACTCCTCTCAAGGTCTGAATGGCAGACGGCTCTGTCAACATGGCCGCATGAAGGCCAATGTCTCGGAAAAAGGTGGAGCGGACAATGTTAACCACCGAACCTGTGTCTAGGAAAAGCTGAACAGGCTTATTGTGGACAGTGGACTCGATGAGCGGTCCACATGGGTTGTCATACTGAACATGAAGGCATGACAGGCCGACGAGGTCCCCGGAGTCACAGCTGCTCGAGGCTCGACACTTGTTGACGAGGCTCGACCTGGAAGGTACGGTACGAGTCTCAGCAACAACGTCAAGACACTCGGTTTCCTCACTGTCGGCAAGCGTATCACTGCCCAGGGCGGCGAATGCATTGCGGACAGGGACGGAATACAGCGACTCCGACAGGGTTACTACGTCTTTCGCTGGTTTTGCGGACGCGCCTCTTCCCCCGAACTAGTGGAAGGGCTTCTACGAGCATGTGCATTGCGCGACGACTGCTTGCTCCACTCAGCTGTCAGCATACTTCGCAGCTTGTTACACTCATGGGAGGTATGACTGGAAGTATTGTGGTAAACACAGATTCCCTCGCGAGACTGGGCATGGGGACGGTGACGGTTACCTTGATACTGAGCGTGGGGACTGTGACGGTTACTTTGCGGGGACTTAAGTTTGTAACACTCAGATCGGTAGTGCCCACGTTTGCCACAGTTGAAACAAGTCACTACACGCTTAGCGGGTGAGGTTGGGGGTGGTGTCTGCTGGCGACGTTTCGCCCTGGTCCAGGAAGTCGATGACTGCCTTTTTGTATGAGACCAACGGTTGTTACTGTGGTCAATATTTTTACTTAGGCGCGAGTTAGTGGGACTGGGGTTAGAAACTTTGTGGGCTGGCTGTCTGACAGCAGCAGCAAAAGTGACTTCCGGCTGCGACCGCGGGGTCACTGTGGACGGCGCTGGAAGGATGGGTAGGGGATCATCCGCAAAGCGGCAAACCTTGCCTTGCTCGGAAGGCGGCTTGAGCGAGTCGATGGCGTCATATGCACCCAGGACGTCGTGCTGAGGGCCGAGTCCTAGCGCATCAATGGCAGCCCAGAGGTTAGGGGCGGAATCCCTCCGCATGATGCCGACAGCCAGCATGGGGATGATGTCTTTAATAGCAATACGGCCATCACCATCCGCCCACTTAGTGGAGTTGACGGCTTCAGTAAAGTCCGTGGCGGCTTGCTCGAAACGGCAAACGCAAGCCAGGGGGCTTTCGTGCCGGTATTGACATTCGGCCAAGACGCTGGTAACGATGTCAATGTAATGGCGTTGGCGACTACGCCGAAAATAACGCCTAAATTCCTCCTTAAGTTCACCCCAAGACTGAATCTTACAAACGCGCTTGAGCTGCACAAAGGCACCTATATCACCCTGGGTGAGATCCACTGCTGCAACAGCAGCACGAATGTACTGTGTATCCGTTGGGCTATCAAATAGAGCCTGAACAGTCGCCTCGACTGACTGCAGCCATGGCTCTAAACTATTTGCACGACCGTCAAAAATAAGGGTCAGGTATTGACGATGAGCCGGCCCACTGGTGGTCGAGGCTTGAGCCACAAGTTGACCAACTGTCGCTGGGGCTTCGATGCCCTGCCGCGTGTTCACGCTTGCTGCGGCACCATTGCTGGCACCAACAGGATCTGGACTAACGGCATGGCCACTGCGTGTCTTAGTCATGACGTCAATTGTTGAAATGTAAGTAGGTCACGAAGATGGTAAACAGGTCAGAGCAAGAAATGGTATGCACTGGCTACAATTCAAAACAGAGTCAAAGAGAACTCAGCACCACAGTACTAGGTAAACTGCTTAGTGATAGAAATAATTTGAGCAAAACAATAAAAAGGGAAATAGTGATACACTCTGAACACAAAATAAGAGATGTATGCAAGTGAATGTACTACAGGGAAGTGCACAAAATGAAGCTAAGGATAGTCAATAATTTCACCAGGAATCTGGCAACAAAATTTATGAAAAGGAGTTGAACTGTAAACACTGGTAGCAAAAATTGCACAAAATTAAAATAAATCAGGTACTACACAACACTAAACTGTGCGCAAGCACAGTTTAAAAAGATTGCGGGTGCTAGCAGTTGCAAATTGAAATGCAAAAAAAAAAAAAGGGGTAATTCACTTGCACAAGGGAAGTTGGCACAAAAAAGATATCAGAGTATGGAATAGTGCCAAAACTCACAGAAGAAAAAAATACACTGTCCAGAATTGCTATATTGCACACAAAATAAAATTAATAAAAATGCAAATTATTAAATTCAAGAATATGGCAAAGGTTAACTGGTGTTAGCAGGGTGTACACTGGCAAAAAGAAAAATTTGCACAATCTCAAGGTCAAAACTAATTAACTTCACAAGGAATTTTGGTAATTAATGGTAAATAAGCAGGTTCCCAAAAATACACTCAATGACTTGGGTATATAAAATAGCAAAATGCAATGCACATAGGTGAATATTCACTGATAAAACATAGAATATATGTAGAGCAAATAAATGGGGGAACAGAAAAAAAAAATTTAATGGGCTAGGCACAGATTGTATGACTGCAGGTAGAATATACTAATACTTAAGTACTTGAAGATTACACTTATTAAAAGAAAAAGAAAACTAACAAACAAAACAGTGCAAGGGTGTCAACAATCTGTGGCTAACTTGCAGGTGCAACTAAAAAAAAAATAACAGCACACAGGAATTACGTGAAAACTGTATGTGAGAGGTAAATTGTATAAATGGTTAACACTGAACAATTTAAATCAATAACTGAGGTGCAAGAAGCAGAATAAAAAAACTGGAATTTAAAATGTAGGAGTGCAAAAATAAATTCACAAAATTTAAGCTGTAGGTAAGTGGCAAAATGTGCACTGATGACACTGAACAATTTACTGAAGTATGGCTTCAGTAACTAACTGTATTGGTGCAGGACAGTTAAATAATGTCACAAAATATTAGGAAATGCTAGGTAAGTCACTGTTTACTTAACTTTGAGTGCAGATGGACGAAGGTACGGCAGGTCCTGGAACTTTCAGTGACGCTCTAGTAACACTACACGCCTCGTAGTATTTGTATACTGCTATGGGGCTTCAATGTCGTAGAAAAACTTATCAGAAAGGACTTGGGAAGAACAGGAAAGACCGGGGTTACTCTGTGGAGGTATAAGATATTAGGAGACGTGGATACCCGGCGTGAACCACAGCTGGTGTTGGTTGTTTACACTGGCAAGCGTGTCTGGGCGCGCTGACTGACTGCGGCTTCAGCACACGGAGAACAAAACATTTACTGCACTACTCGAACGTGCTAAAAACAAGCTTAAGTGAAACTTTGAACTGGGACGAGTAAGTTTTACTGTAACAAATCACTGGGGAAAACAGAACTGGTGATGAACTGGGAATAAAACAACAAGGGAAAGGGAAAAAAAAATTTAAACTGGGCAACACAAAAAAAAACTGCACTGGCTGGAGATACGTAGGCGCTGAGTAGTTGTAGACACTATGATGAGTCACGAGCTGCTGTAGACGCTGAACTTTGCTGGCTTAGGGGCTAAGCCAACTGGGTTCCCACGTGGCTAAGCCAGGTAGAACTTCTTGGAGGAAACTGGGAAGAACACAACACACATGGACGGCGAGAAGGACGTCTTTGCATAGCAGATAAGGCTGTATAGAGGGCTGGTGTGTTTACACGCTGATTAGGGTATAAACCAACCCCAGAGCTGCCTCGTGGTCACTCGTGGAGCCACACGAAGCCAACACCCTAAACGACCTCACCTCTACTTCTTGTAGCTGAGAAGGGCGTAGGGACGCTGTAGGAGGCAGGAGAATGGTGCTGGAGAGTGTTGAAGGGCTGTAGAGAGGGTGATGAGGTGAACACGTGACTGCTAAGGCTGGAGATGACACCGTGACGCCTATGTCCAGATTTTGTGGGAAAAATCCAGGACGAAGATCTATCTCAGGTCCCGTCAAGACGCTGGGAGTAGCAGATAACTCTTTAGGCTAGCAGGTGCGTTGGATGACGACGGATGATGTTGACTGGTGTCGACCGATCCCCTCCACCCTGAAGAGGCTCACAATGCCGCTGACTCCGCTGTCACCACTGTTATTGCTGTTCTTGCTGTTGAACAGCGGTTTAGTGCCGATGAAGGTAGCGTAGGTAGAAATGATACGGCCGTGGACTAGATTGGCTTTAATCAGGTAGGAGTGAGTACACAACGGGCAGTGTGAGGAAGTGACCGCAAGCCAGTCCGTGGAGGGGGAGTACTTGTGTACGTCAAGTCGGTCGAGGCGGGAGTGAGAGAGGGTGGACTGTGCGTCCCACCGACCTAGGTAGGCCTACAGAGGGCAGCACTGAATGCCGCGAAATATGAACTAGTCAGAGCAGACGGCTAGGCTGTGTGCTCTGACAGTACAGGCTGTCTACATTCTTTGCCCTTCCCCAATCCTCATGACTTTGCACTTGGTGGGATTGAACTCCAGGAGCCAGTTGCTGGACCATGTCTGCAGCCTGTCCAGATCCCTCTGTATTTCTGCCTGGTCTTCGATCGAATGAATTCTTCTCATCAACTTCACGTCATCTGCAAACAGGGACACCTCACAGTTTATTCCTTCCGTCATGTCGTTCACAAATACCAGAAACAGCACTGGTCCTAGGACTGACCCCTGTGGGACCCCGCTGGTCACAGGTGCCCACTCTGACACCTCGCCACGTACCATTACTCGCTGCTGTCTTCCTGACAAGTATTCCCTGATCCATTGCAGTGCCTTCCCTGTTATCCCTGCTTGGTCCTCCAGTTTTTGCACTAATCTCTTGTGTGGTAGTGAACCACTAATCTGTCTGAGGATCGACGACCCAAATGATTTCGTCATGAATGAGCCTCAAAACTCCATAAATGTATGCCAGATTTCCGACATTACCCTAACTCCGATAGATTTCGAAAAAGCCATTGACAACATGCCTATGCACTCAGCCCCGGGCCCAGACTCGTGGAACTCTGTTTTCATTAAGAACTGCAAGAAACCCCTCTCGCGTGCCCTAAGTACACTATGGAGGAGGAGCTTGGACATGGGTGAAATTCCACAGTCACTTAAAACAACGGATATAGCCCCACTCCATAAAGGTGGCAGCAAAGCATTAGCTAAGAACTATAGACCAATAGCTTTGACGTCCCACATCATAAAAATCTTTGAAAGAGTGCTAAGAAGCAGGATTGCAAATCACCTGGATTCCCAAAATCTGCACAATCCAGGGCAACATGGGTTCAGGGCAGGTGTCTCCTGCCTCTCACAACTACTGGATCACTATGACATGGCCTTGGATGCACTGGAAGAAAATCAGAATGCAGATGTAATATACACAGACTTTGCAAAAGCATTTGACAAATGCGATCATGGCGTAATAGCCCATAAAATACGTGCTAAAGGAATAACTGGGAAAGTGGGGAGATGGATCTTCAACTTCCTAACAAATCGAACACAAAGAGTAGTGGTCAACAGAGTTAAATCGGAGGCTGCCATAGTGAAGAGCTCTGTTCCACAAGGCACAGTACTCGCCCCCATCTTATTCCTTAACCTCATATCAGACATAAACAGAGATATACACCACAGCACCGTATCATCCTTTGCGGATGATACTAGGATCTGCATGAGGCTGTCATCTGCTGAGGACGCGGTTAACCTCCAAGAAGACATAAACAAAGTTTTCCAGTGGGCAACGGTAAACAATATGATGTTCAATGAGGACAAATTCCAACTACTCCGTTATGGAAAACTGGAGGAGATAATAACTAGAACAGAGTATACTACTGACTCCGGCCATACAATAGAGCGGAAAAATAATGTAAGGGACCTGGGAGTAGTAATGTCTGAGGATCTCACTTTCAAGGATCACAACAGTGCCACGATCGCACGTGCAAAGAAAATGATAGGATGGATAATGAGAACTTTCAAAACGAGAGATGCCAAGCCCATGATGATGCTTTTCAAATCACTTGTTCTCTCTAGGCTGGAATACTGCTGTACATTAACATCTCCATACAAAGCAGGTGAAATCGCAGATCTAAAGAGTGTACAGAGATCCTTTACTGCACGTATAAGTTCTGTCAAGCACCTTAACTACTGGGAACGCTTGGAAGCACTTGACTTGTACTCGTTGGAACGCAGGAGGGAGAGATATATCATAATCTACACTTGGAAAATCTTGGAAGGAATGGTCCCAAATCTGCACACAGAAATCACTCCCTATAAAAGTAAAAGACTGGGCAGGCGATGCAAAATGCCGCCAATAAAAAGTAGGGGCGCCATTGGTACACTAAGAGAAAACACCATAAGTGTCCGGGGCCCAAAACTGTTCAACAGCCTCCCATCAAGCATTAGGGGAATTGCCAATAAACCCCTGGCTGCCTTCAAGAGAGAGCTGGACAGATACCTAAAGTCAGTGCCGGATCAGCCGGGCTGTGGCTCGTACGTCGGACTGCGTGCGGCCAGCAGTAACAGCCTAGTTGATCAGGCCCTGATCCATCGGGAGGCCTGGTCATGGACCGGGCCGCGGGGGGCGTTGATCCCCGGAATAACCTCCAGGTAACCTCCAGGTACTGTGTCAAACGCCTTTTTGCAGTCCAAGAAAATGCAATCCACCCACCCCTCTCTCTCTTGTCTTACTGCTGTCACCATGTCATAGAACTCCAGTAGGTTTGTGACACAGGATTTCCCGTCTCTGAAACCATGTTGGCTGCTGGTGATGAGATCATTCCTTTCTAGATGTTCCACCATTCTTCTCCTGACAATCTTTTCCATGACTTTGCATACTATACATGTCAGTGACACTGGTCTGTAGTTTAATGCTTCATGTCTGTCTCCTTTTTTAAAGATTGGGACTACATTTGCTGTCTTCCATGCCTCAGGCAATCTCCCTGTTTCGATAGATGTATTGAATATTGTTGTTAGGGGTACACATAGCGCCTCTGCTCCCTCTCTCAATACCCATGGGGAGATGTTATCTGGCCCCATTGCCTTTGAGGTATCTAGCTCACTCAGAAGCCTCTTCACTTCTTCCTCGGTTGTGTGTACTGTGTCCAGCACATGGTGGTGTGCACCACCTCTCCCTTTCTGGAGCCCCTTCTGTCTCCTCTTTGAACACTTCTTTGAATCTCTTGTTGAGTTCCTCACATACTTCACGGTCATTTCTTGTTGTCTCTCCTCCTTCCTTCCTTCCTTAGCCTGATTACCTGGTCCTTGACTGTTGTTTTCCTCCTGGTTTGGCTGTATAATAGTTTCAGATCAGATTTGGCTTTCTCTGCTATGTCGTTTTCATATTGTCGTTGGGCCTCCCTTCTTATCTGTGCATATTCGTTTCTGGCTCTACGACTGATCTCCTTATTCTCCTGGGTCCTTTGCCTTCTATATTTCTTCCATTCCCTAGCACACTTGGTTTTTGCCTCCCTGCACCTTTGAGTGAACCATGGGCTCATCCTGGCTTTTTCATTATTCCTGTTACCCTTGGGTACAAACCTCTCCTCAGCCTCCTTGCATTTTGTTGCTACATATTCCATCATCTCATTAACTGGCTTCCCTGCCAGTTCTCTGTCCCACTGAACCCCGTTCAGGAAGTTCCTCATTCCCGTGTAGTCCCCTTTCTTGTAGTTTGGCTTCATTCATCCTGGCCTTCCTGCTTCCCCATCCACTTGTAGCTCTACTGTGTATTCGAAGCTTAAAACCACATGATCGCTGGCCCCAAGGGGTCTTTCATATGTGATGTCCTCAATATCTGCACTACTCAAGATGAATACTAAGTCCAGTCTTGCTGGTTTATCCTCTCCTCTCTCTCTTGTAGTGTCCCTTACGTGTCGGTACATGAAGTTTTCCAGTACCACCTCCATCATCTTAGCCCTCCATGTATCTTGGCCCCCATGTGGCTCCAAGTTCTCCCAATCGATCTCCTTGTGGTTAAAGTCACCCATAATCAGGAGCTTTGCCCTGAATGCATGAGCTCTTCTGGCCATTGCAGCCAGTGTGTCAACCATCGCTCTATTGCTCTCGTCATACTCTTCCCTTGGCCTTCTGCTCTTCTGTAGTGGGTTATACATCACTGCAATTACCACCTTGGGACCTACAGAGTGAAGCGTTCCCACTATGTAATCACTTGCTTCTCTGCTGTCTCCTCTCTACGGCTCATCAAAATTCCATTGGTTTTTGATCAGCAGTGCCACTCCTCCACCCCCTATGTTCTCTCTGTCTTTCATCAGGATCTGGAATCCCGTTGGAAAGATGGCATCTGTTATCATACCTGTAAGCTTTGTTTCTGTGAGAGCTATGATGTCCGGTGGTGCCTCTTTTATTCTTTCTTGCCACTCCTCCCACTTATTTGTTATTCCATCAGCATTTGTGTACCATACCTTCAGTTTCCTTTCTAACACTGTGGTTTGGGGGGCCTGTGAGGGTGGGAGACTTGGTAATGTACTGTGGGATTCTATAGCTGGGTGTTGTGTGGAAGCTGTGGGTATGGATTGTAGTTTGTGTTGGGATGGTGTGATAGGTTGTGGGGTTCTGAGAATAGTTGTGTGTGTGCTTGCCCTTGCTGCTCTGTTCTGCTCTGACTGACCTCTGCTGGATCCATCCTTGTCTCATTTCCTAGCTCCTTTCGCTTTTTTGTCCTCTTCCTGAGATGCTGTCGTTCTGTTTGTGTTCTGTCTCCGTTTAGGAACACCCTCTTGTACTCTTCCAAGTATTTCAACTGTGGTTTCTCTTGGAAGATCCTGTTCCACACTGTTTCTGTCCTGAAACAGTGTGTGTGTGTGTGTGTGTGTGTGTGTGTGTGTGTGTGTGTGTGTGTGTACTCACCTAGTTGTACTCACCTAGTTAAGGTTGCGGGGGTCGAGTCCGAGCTCCTGGCCCCGCCTCTTCACTGATCGCTACTAGGTCACTCTCCCTGAGCCGTGAGCTTTATCATACCTCTGCTTAAAGCTATGTATGGATCCTGCCTCCACTACATCGCTTCCCAAACTATTCCACTTACTGACTACTCTGTGGCTGTGTGTGTGTGTATGTGTGTGTGTGTGCGTGTGTGCATGTGTGTGTGTGTGAGTGTGTGTGTGTGTGTGTGTGTGTGTGTGTGCATGTGTGTGTGTGTGTACTCATCTAAATGTACTCACCTAATTGTGGTTGCAGGGGTCGAGACTCAGCTCCTGGCCCCGCCTCTTCACTGATCGCTACTAGGTCCTCTCTCTCTCTGCTTCCTGAGCTTTGTCATACCTCGTCTTAAAGCTACGCACGGTTCCTGCCTCCACTACGTCACTTGCTAGGCTATTCCACTTCCTGACGACTCTATGACTGAAGAAATACTTCCTAACATCCCTGTGACTCGTCTGAGTCTTCAGCTTCCAATTGTGGCCCTTTGTTTCTGTGTCCCATCTCTGGAACATCCTGTCTCTGTCCACCTTATCTATTCCACGCAGTATCTTGTATGTCGTTATCATGTCTCCCCTGACCCTCCAGTCCTCCATTGTCGTCAGTCCGATTTCCCTCAACCTTTCATCATAGGACATTCCCCTGAGCTCTGGAACTAGCCTTGTTGCAAACGTTCGCACTCTCTCTAAGTTCTTGACGTGCTTGACCAGGTGTGGGTTCCAAACTGGTGCTGCATACTCCAGTATGGGCCTGACGTACACAGTGTACAGTGTCTTGAATGATTCCTTTGAAGGTATCGGAACGCTGTTCTCATGTTTGCCAGGCGCCAGTATGCTGCAGCAGTTATATGGTTGATGTGTACCTCCGGAGACGTGCTCGGTGTTAGGGTCACCCCAAGATCTTTCTCCTTGAGTGAGGTCTGTAGTCTTTGTCCACCTAGCCTATACTCTGTCTACGGTCTTCCTTGCCCTTCCCCAATCTTCCTGACTTTGCATTTGGCAGAGTTGAATTCGAGAAGCCAGTTTCTGGACCACGTGTCCAGCCTGTCCAGGTCTCTTTGTAGTCCTGGCTGATCCTCATCCGATTTAATTCTTCTCATCAACTTCACATCATTTGCGAACACGGACACCTCTGAGTCTAACCCTTCCATCATGTCATTCACATATATCAAAAATAGCACTGGTCCTAGAACTGACCCCTGTGGGACTCCGCTCGTCACAGGCGCCCACTGTGATACCTCTTCACGTGCCATGACTCGTTGTTGCCTCCCTGTCAGGTATTCTCTGATCCATTGCAGTGCCCTCCCTGTTATATGAGCCTGATCCTCCAACGTCTGCACTAATCTCTTGTGAGGAACTGTGTCGAAGGCCTTCCTGCAGTCCAGGAAAATGCAATCAACCCACCCCTCTCTCTCGTGTCTTGCTTCTGTTACCTTGTCATAAAACTCCAGAAAGCTTGTGACACAGGATTTGCCTTCCATGAACCCATGCTGGTTGTCATTTATAATCTTGTTCCGTTCCAGGTGTTCCACCACTCTCCTCCTGATAATCTTCTCCATGACTTTGCATACTATACACGTTAGAGACACTGGTCTGTAGTTTAGTCCCTCGTTTCTGTCTCCTTTCTAAAAAATGGGGACTACATTTGCCGTCTTCCATATCTCATGTAGTTGCCCAGTTTCAAGGGATGTATTGAAGATTGTCGTTAGTGGCACGCACAGCGGCCCTGCTCTTTCTCTATGGACCCTTGAGGAGATGTGTGTGTGTGTGTGTGTGTGTATTCACCTAGTTGAGGTTGCAGGGGTCGAGTCCGAGCTCCTGGCCCTGCCTCTTCACTGGTCGCTACTAGGTCACTCTCCCTGAACCGTGAGCTTTATTATACCTCTGCTTAAAGCTATGTATGGATGTGTGTATGTGTGTGTGTGTGTGTGTGTGTGTGTGTGTGTGTGTGTGTGTGTGTGTGTGTGTGTGTGTGTGTGTGTGTGTGTGTGTATGTACTCACCTATTTGTACTCACCTATTTGTGGTTGCAGGGGTCGATTCACAGCTCCCGGCCCCGCCTCTTCGCTGATTGCTACTAGGTCCTCTCTCTCCCTGCCCAATGAGCTCTATCATACCTCGCCTTAAAACTATGTATGGTTCCTGCCTCCACCACATCACTTTCTATGCTATTCCATGGCCTGACTACTCTATGACTGAAGAAATACTTCCTAACATCCCTTTGATTCATCTGAGTCTTCAACTTCCAATTGTGACCTCTTGTGTCTGTGTCCCATCTCTGGAACATCCCGTCTTTGTCCACCTCGTCTATTCCGCGAAGTATTTTATATGTCGTTATCATGTCTCCCCTGACCCTCCTGGCCTCCAGTGTCGTCAGGCCGATTTCCCTCAACCTTTCTTCATAGGACAATCCCCGTAGCTCTGGGACTAGTCTTGTTGCAAACCTTTGCACTCTCTCTAATTTCTTGACGTGCTTGACTAGGTGTGGATTCCAAACTGGTGCTGCATACTCCAGTATGGGCCTGACGTAGATGGTGTACAGAGTCTTAAACGAATCCTTACTGAGGTATCGGAGCGCTATCCGTAGGTTTGCCAGGCGCCCGTATGCTGCAGCAGTTATCTGATTGATGTGCGCCTCAGGAGACATGCTCGGTGTTATACTCACCCCCAGATCTTTTTCCTTGAGTGAGGTTTGCAGTCTTTGGCCATCTAAATTATATTGTGTCTGCGGTCTTCTTTGCCCTTCCCCAATCTTCATGACTTTGCATTTGGCAGGGTTAAATTCAAGGAGCCAGTTGCTGGACCAGGCTTGTAGCCTGTCCAGGTCTCTTTGTAGTCCTGCCTGATCCTCGTCCGATTCGATTCTTCTCATTAACTTAACATCATCTGCAAACAAGGACACTTCTGAGTCTATCCCTTCCGTTATGTCGTTCACGTATACCAAGAACAGCACAGGTCCTAGGACTGTGTGTGTGCGCGTGTGTGTGAATGTGTGTGTGTGTGTGTGTGTGTGTGTGTGTGTGTGTGTGTGTGTGTGTGTGTGTGTGTGTGTGTGTGTGTGTGTGTGTGTATGTGTATGTGTGTGTGTGTGTGCGTGTGTATGTGTGTGTGTGTGTGTGTGCGTGTGTGTGTACTCACCTAATTGTACTCACCTAATTGTGGTTGCAGGGGTCGAGACTCAGCTCCTGGCCCCGCCTCTTCACTGATCGCTACTGGATCCTCTCTCTCTCTGCTTCCTGAGCTTTGTCATACCTCTTCTTAAAACTATGTATGGTTCCTGCCTCCACTACTTCACTTGCTAGGCTATTCCACTTGCTGACAACTCTATGACTGAAGAAATACTTCCTAACGTCCCTGTGACTCGTCTGAGTCTTCAGCTTCCAGTTGTGACCCCTTGTCCCTGTGTCCCCTCTCTGGAACATCCTATCTCTGTCCACCTTGTCTATTCCCCGCAGTATCTTGTATGTCGTTATCATGTCTCCCCTGACCCTTCTGTCCTCCAGTGTCGTCAGTCCGATTTCCCTTAACCTTTCCTCGTACGACATTCCCTTGAGCTCTGGGACTAGCCTTGTTGCAAACCTTTGTACTTTCTCTAACTTCTTGACGTGCTTGACCAGGTGTGGGTTCCAGACTGGTGCTGCATACTCCAGTATGGGCCTAACATACACAGTGTACAGTGTCTTGAACGATTCCTTATTGAGGTATCGGAACGCTATTCTCAGGTTTGCCAGGCGCCCGTATGCTGCAGCGGTTATTTGGTTGATGTGTGCCTCCGGTGATGTACTCGGTGTTATGGTCACCCCAAGGTCTTTCTCCCTGAGTGAGGTCTGTAGTCTTTGTCCACCTAGCCTATATTCTGTCTGCGGTCTTCTTTGCCCCTCCCCAATCTTCATGACTTTGCATTTGGCTGGATTGAATTCGAGGAGCCAGTTACTGGACCACATGTCCAGCCTCTCCAGGTCTCTTTGCAGTCCTGCCTCATCCTCGTCCGATTTAATTCTTCTCATCAACTTCACGTCATCTGCGAACAGGGACACTTCAGAGTCTATTCCTTCCATCATGTCGTTCACATATATCAAAAATAGCACTGGTCCTAGAACTGACCCCTGTGGGACCCCGCTCGTAACAGGCGCCCACTGTGATACCTCTTCACGTACCATGACTCGTTGCTGCCTCCCTGTCAGGTATTCCCTTATCCATTGCAGTGCCCTTCCTTTTATGTGTGCCTGATCCTCCAGCTTCTGCACTAATCTCTTGTGGGGAACTGTGTCAAAGGCCTTCCTGCAGTCTAGGAAAACGCAATCTACCCAACCCTCTCTCTCGTGTCTTACTTCTGTTACCTTGTCATAAAACTCCAGGAGGTTTGTGATACAAGATTTGCCTTCCATGAACCCATGCTGGTTTTCATTTATAATCTTGTTCCTTTCCAGGTGTTCGACCACTCTCCTCCTGATAATCTTCTCCATGACTTTGCACACAATACATGTCAGAGACACAGGTCTGTAGTTTAGTGCCTCGTTTCTGTTTCCTTTCTTAAATATGGGGACTACATTAGCTGTCTTCCATTTCTCAGGTAGTTGCCCAGTTTCAAGGGATGTGTTGAAGATTGTGGTTAGAGGCACACACAGCATCTCTGCTCCTTCTCTAAGGACCCATGGGGAGATGTTGTCCGGTCCCATCGCCTTTGAGGTGTCAAGGTCACTTAAGAGCTTCTTCACCTCCTCCTCAGTTGTTCGTATGTCATCCAACACTTGTTGGTATATTCCCTCTTGATGTTCCCTTCTGTGCTGTCTTCCCACAGCCCTTCCTGTCTCTACTGTAAAAACTTCCTTAAATCTCCTGTTCAGCTCCTCACATACCTCCTGATCATTTCTTGTGAGTTCTCCACCTTCTGTCCTTAATCTGATCACCTGGTCTTTGACTGTTGTCTTCCTCCTGATGTGGCTATACAACAGTTTCGGGTCAGTCTTGATTCTCGATGCTATGTCATTTTCATACTGTCGCTGGGCCTCCCTCCTTACCTGTGCGTACTCATTCCTGGCTCTGCGACTGATCTCCCTATTTTCGTGTGTTCTCTGCCTTCTGTACTTTTTCCATTCTCTATTGCACTTTGTTTTTGCCTCCTTACACCGTCGGGTAAACCAGGGGCTTGTTCTGGTCTTCCCGTTGTTACTGTTGCCCTTGGGAATGAACCTTTCCACTGCCTCCTTGCATTTTGTTGCTACATATTCCATCATTTCATTTACTGGCTTTCCTGCCAGTTCTCTGTCCCACTGGACCTCCCGCATGAAGTTCTTCAACCCTATGTAGTCCCCTCTTTTATAGTCAGGCTTTTCCCATTCTACTCCTGTTATTCTCTCCACTTGCAGCTCTACTATGTATTCAAAGCACAGAACCACGTGGTCGCTAGCTCCTAGGGGACTCTCATACTTGATGTCCTCAATGTCTGAGCTGCCCAGGGTGAACACAAGGTCCAATCTTGCTGGTTCATCCTCCCCTCTCACTCTGGTAGTGTCCTTAACATGTTGGTGCATGAGGTTTTCCAGCACCACGTCCAACATCCTGGCTCTCCATGTTTCGGGACCCCCATGTGGCTCCAGGTTTTCCCAGTCAATCTCCCTGTGGTTGAAATCCCCCATAACCAGCAACTTTGCTCTGCTGGAGTGAGCTCTTCTTGCCACCTCAGCAAGTGTGTCCACCATTGCTCTGTTGCTCTCTTCATATTCCTCTCTTGGCCTCCTGCAGTTCTGTGGTGGATTATACATCACTGCAATGACCACTTTGTGTTCCCCAGACTGAAGTGTACCTGCTATGTAGTCTCTTTCTCCTGTCTCATCTATTCCTTCCATTTTCTCGAATTTCCATCTGTTTTTTACGAGCAGAGCAACCCCACCTCCCCCCCTACCCCTTCTATCTTTCCTCATGATCTGGTATCCTGGTGGGAA
Source organism: Cherax quadricarinatus (assembly GCF_038502225.1). Classification (NCBI taxonomy): domain Eukaryota; kingdom Metazoa; phylum Arthropoda; class Malacostraca; order Decapoda; family Parastacidae; genus Cherax; species Cherax quadricarinatus. Next base: position 36,228,213 of record NC_091324.1, read on the forward strand.
GATTGCATCTGTTATTGTCTCCATGAGTTTTGTTTCTGTAACTGCTATGATGTCTGGGGACTTCTCATTGATTCTTTCTTGCCATTCCTCATGTTTATTCGTTAATCCATCTGCATTTGTGTACCAAACCTTCAACTTCTGTTCTAATACTGTAACTGTGGTGCGGGGGGTGGAAACAGAGGGATCGGTGTGTGATGGTTGGTTTGGAATGTTCAGTTGCCTTGGGGGTGTCGTGGCTGGAGTCCTTCTGCAGGTGTTTCTGGGGGGTGCGCTTGTCCTTCCATTTGATCCTGGGTTATTCTGCTCTCCTTTTTCATTTCCTCCCATTTCTCCTTTCGTTTTTGAACTCTCTCTTTCATTGTCTTCCTTTCGTCCTGTGTTCTGTCTCGGTCGAGGTACACACTCCGGAACTCCTGCTTGCCTCTCAGCCGTGCTTTCTCCTGCAGGATCATGGTTCGGGTTGATTCTGCCTTGAAAATTACTTTGAGAGGCCGATTCCTTTTCTTTGTGAACCACCCAATTCTCCGAAAATTTGCCACCTGGGTCATGTCCCCCTCGCCTATCACCTTCATGATGTCTTCAATCGCTTTTTTCTCCTCCTGCTTTCTTTCATCATAAGTTTCCCCTTTAGCTTCATCTAGCCCATAGACAAACACGGATCTCTCCCTTTCCACCTCCCACTGTGACTCCCATTGCATCCTCTGATGTGTTTTAGTTCCTTCCCGTGGAGTGTTCCTTCCTTCAGTCCCTTCCCTCGTTATGGCCCCTATGCTTCTTGGTTTATCCTTCCTGCTCACTTGCTCCTGGCCCCCACAGGTATCTGGTAAGGTCCTTGCACATGTCCTAGTTCCATCAATGTCTTCCAACCTCTCTTTCTGTCCTAGAGTGCTCCCTGTCTTTGTTTTGGCCCCATGTGGGTTTGACAGGACCTCTGCATACAGTTTAGTTTCCATGCTTCCTTCGGACCTGTTGTCTGTGTTCGATGTAGCCATTGCCGATGCTACTTCTGTAATATCTTTGTCTCTATGCTGTTTCAGATGTCTCAGCTCCTCTTCTAATCTCTCTATCTTGATTTCTGCTGCTGTGGCCTGTTGCTTCCACCTTCTGCATTCTGCTGCTAACCTCTCTTCCATCTTCCTTTCCAGCTCATCTAGTCTCCTTCCCCAGTCTTCCTCCCTTTTTTTGAGCTCTATCTCCCATTCCTCCCTCTCAGATTCGTCCTTGGAGCCCCTTGTCCTCATCCTGGTTAGGGGGAGGGGAATAGACGGTTAGGAGAGGGGATGGATGGTTGTGGGGGAGGGGGAGGATGGTTATTGGAGGGGCAGAGATAGTTGGGGGAGGGAGTTAGATGGTTTGGGGGAGGGAGTTAGATGGTTTGGGGGAGAGAGGGGATGGATGGTTATGGGGGAGGGGGAGGATGGTTATTGGAGGGAGGGAGGTTGTTGGGCGGGGGTTAGACGGTTTGGGGAGGGGTTAGGTGGTTTGGGGGAGGGGTAGGTGGCTAAGGCTAAGGTGTCAAGTGGCGGAGGGTGTGTGTGTGTGTGTGTGTGTGTGTGTGTGTGTGTGTGTGTGTGTGTGTGTGTGTGTGTGTGTGTGTGTGTGTGTGCGTGTGTGTGTGTGTGTGTGTGTGTATGTGTGTGTGTGTGAATGTGTGTGTGTGAATGTGTGTGTGTGTGTGTGTGTGTGTGTGTGTGTATGTGTATGTGTATGTGTGTGTGTGTGTTTGTGTGTTTACGTATGTGTGTATGTATGTGTGCGTGTGTGTGTGTGTGTGTGTGTGTATGTGTGTGTGTGTGAATGTGTGTGTGTGAATGTGTGTGTGTGTGTGTGTGTGTGTGTGTGTGTGTATGTGTATGTGTATGTGTGTGTGTGTGTTTGTGTGTTTACGTATGTGTGTATGTATGTGTGTGTGTGTATGTGTGTATGTGTGTGTATGTGTGTGTGTGTGAGTGTCTACCCTTGTGTGTGTGTGCTTGTGTGTGAGGGAGGGAGGGTTAGGGGGGGGTGGTGTGGTTGAGAGGTCCGTCGTGTAGGCACAAATTTAGTCTCGTTTATCTTTCCCAATTATGCTACTCTCTCTACTTATTGCCCTTTCTGGATTTACGTGTTAATTGTTGCTGGTTATTATCATTTTCCTTGTTCACATTGAGAGAGGACTTCCTAGCTTCCTAAGTATTCTTACTGCTAATAACTACCGGTAGTAACACTGCCTGTGTGCGTGTGTGCGTGTGTGTGTGTGTGAGTGTGTGTGTGTGTGTGTGTGTGTGTGTGTGTGTGTGTGTGTGTGTGTGTGTGTGTGTGTGTGTGTGTGTGTGTGTGAGTCTTGTGCGGTGTAATGACTGGCCGCAACTTCTTGTGACCTGACTAAACCCTCCTGGGACCTACCCTAGCACCGTCTTACAATGTTGCCCTTAAAAGCTTGTCCCACCTACCTTCTCACACTCGTCAACACTATATTCTCTATGTCTATGCTATTTCTATTCTAATTCTGGTAATAGCTTGCAGGAGTGAGTGACCAGTATCAAACAGTATACAAGGCCAGCCAGGGCCGTCAACATGCAAACCACAACTAGGCGAATAAACTTGCGGTTGACAGTTGCCAGCTGCTGATGACGTAGTCTACGTAGGCCTTAAATCCCTATTTTTGGAGATCCTTCACCCGTGATGATTATAACCATATATTCCGCTTCCTCACTTCACTCTTCACTGATGGTAGTATACACTTCACATTATATACACTTCACTTCATATGTATAATGGCACACAACTTGTGACGTCACTTCCTCAGGCCTACCGCTGCCAATGTGGCAACAGCGCCTAAGACCCCCAACGGTTTGCGCTTTGAAATATTATGATTTCAGCTTTCCTCTCACTTTCTTTAACTAATAACTTTAATTATCACTCGTAGTATTGTTCACTGACGTTCCACTACCACTGATTACTTCTAGCTGATATTACGCGTCTTTCAACGCCAAGGTTCTCGGAGCCTTGTTACCCACGTCTTCACCCCACGGACCCACGCTTTTGTGTGTGTGTGTGTGTGTGTGTGTGTGTGTGTGTGTGTGTGTTACATCACCGACCCTTGTGGTACACCACTTGCTACTCTTCTCCATTCTGACTTATCCTTGGACAGTCACTTTTTGTTTCCTCTTTCTAAAGTACTCTGACCCACCGGAGTTCCCATCTATGCTTGACTGCTTCTCCAGTTTTTGTCTCATGTCGGGTACGAGTACCAAAACCCACCTTGTACTCTAACAAAACATAATCCAGCCAACCCTGTCTCTCCTATCTCACTTCCTTTACGACATCTGTTTAGTGAAGATATCTCTTGAGAATACTAGAAGATCAACTTACTGATCCTCCTCTAGCATCTAGCGTGTCACTGGTTTTGTCAGAATATAAACTAGTGCAGTTATCCTGTAAAATTAGGTGGCTTCTCAATAGCACTTATGGCTTTAAGTGGAGTAATTCAAACCAGGTATAAGTTGAGATTTTTAATAACTAGATGTCTATGTGGTAATATTTACATTTAATATAAATTGAGTAATTAAGGAGATAAGCACCTATACAAATCTTGTAGTATAACGTAGTAAACTTGTATATCACACTTAATTCATCATGGGGAAGTAGAACGGAATTCTTCGTCCGTAAGTCATGCGTGTCGTAAAAGGCGACTAAAATACCGGTAGCAAAGGGTTAATGACCGCTTCTCCTGTATACATTACTAAAGTTAAGAAGAGTAACTTTTGTTTTTCTTTTTGGGTCACCTTGCCTGGGTGGGATACTGCCGGTTTGTTGAAAGAAAGATCATACATATTCTGTTCTTTACGGTCACTTCCGGTAATATATAATACACTACAAAAATCTATGAATATCTACCAGCTGTTACTTCACAATGATGACGTGTACTCGTAAGTACAAAACTAATATAGGTGTATTTTTGTGTGTGTGTACTCAGTATATACTCGGTAATATGCAGTATGTACTCAGTAAGACTAGACTCGGTTTAGAATGTGAATGACAATAACAAGTCCCTACATGACAATAACAAGTCCCTACATGACAATAACAAGTCCCTACATGACAATAACAAGTCCCTACATGACAATAACAAGTCCCTACATGACAATAACAAGTCCTAGATGACAATAACAACTCCCTAGAGAGTCTTCTTGGTCTTCGAGACAAACAAACAACTTGCTTAAACATGTGTTAGGCACGCTACGCAATGTGTTACAGGATGTGGGGGTAAGGGATGTTGGGGAGAGGGGATGTTGGGGGGAGGGGATGTTGGGGAGAGGGGATGTTGGGGGGAGGGGATGTTGGGGGGAGGGGTGAATGGCGAATAGAGTTTACGTTTGTCAGGAGGGGTTATTCGGCACGTTTAGATCGGATCTATATAACGGACGCAGTTGGTGTGACGGGAGTGAGAACTTTGGACGTGGGGTTTTCTGACCATTGGGCGGTTATAGCAGATCTGGATTGGGAGGGCATGATTAGGATACAATCAGGTTTTTGGAAGTTGAATGCGAGATTTGTGAAGAGTGAGGAGGTGAGTGTGGAGTTTGGAGAATGGTGGAGAAATTTGTGGCGTACTAGCGATGGGGAGTCGAGTCTTTTGAACTGGTGGGAAGGTAGAGCCAAGCCAGGTATAGCGGGTTTTTATAAAAGGAAGGGACGGGAGGAGGCGAGGTGGAGGTATGGTTTACAAAATTATTTAGAATATCAGCTAAATGAGTGTTATGAGGAGGGGGAGGGAAGGCAGTACGGAAACATAGTGCAGCTCAGAGATAGGTTGGCGGAGATTCATAATGACAGATTTGATGAGATAATGGTAAGGGCGGGAATGGAGGCAGTGCTGTGGGGGGGATAAGCTGTCGGGTAGTGTTTTGCAAAGTTTTAGGAATAGGCAAAAATAGTCAACTATTTTAAACTTAGAGGTTAGTGAGGATTTGGGAGGATATTATAAAGGGCAAAGGCTAAATACCACAGAGGGAATGAGTAATTATGCTGATTATTGGTTCCAAAAAAAGTGGAAGAAGGGGGAAGTAGGGAATGATTTTCTGGAAGTGTGGGGGGGAGGAGCATGATTTAGGGACGTGTGGGGAGGAGATGGCCGGGATGGACGCAGTGGTTCGTATGGACGAAGTGGAAGAGGCAGTGTTCAACTTAAGTACTGGAAAGGCACCGGGAATAGACGGGATTTCGAATGATTTTTATAGGGGTCAATGGAATCATGTTAAGGACTGTCTAGTAAAAGTAATGAATTGTATGTTAAGGGAAGGAAAGTTAGGAATGACACAGAGGACAAGTGTGGTTATGTTGGTATGGAAAAAGCAGGAGGGAAGAACACTGAGTGCGTACAGGGCTAGATCGTTAATGTGTACAGACTATAAGATTTTTGCGAAGATATTGGGAAATAGGATGAAGAAGGTGGTAGGTGGGGTACTACATAAGGGACAGATGGGGATTCCGGGACGAAGCATGAGAGATGGGCATGGGCGCATTAGGGAATTTTTGGAAGGTTGTAATGGAGGTGGTATTTTAGGTATTGATTGGGAGAATGCATATGATTGTGTGAATAGGGATTTTCTGGGGGCTAGTTTGAGACGTCTGGGTTTCGGTGACGGAATAGTAAAGTGGGTTGATATCCTGTATTCTGAGGCCGTGGTAAAGGTGCAAATAAATGGTAGGTTGGGTAGGATTGTGGAAATGGAGAAAGGTCTGAGACAAGAGTGTCCTTTGTTTCAAATTTTCTTCGCTTGCATACAGCACCCGTTTTATGACATAGTTGAAGGGGAGGGGAGTTCAAATGGGGAGGAGGCAGGAGTAAATGAGGTGGTAGGATATGTAGATGATACAACAGTACTGATCACTGGTGTGGAAGGATTGAGAACGATAGGAAGGGTGTTGGAGATGTTCGGGAGGGCGTCAGGAACGCATGTAAACAGAGCGAAATCGTGCTTAATAGAAATAGGTTCTTGGGTGGGGGGGTGGATTGGGGTTGGAGTTTGGGTGGTAAGTGGCAGACCGGCTGAGAATTTGAGGAATTATATATATGGCTGATGAGCAGAAGGCTCGACGAGTGAACTCGGAGTTGGTGAGAGAAAAGGTAGTGAACAGGATACGGAGCCTAAGGGCAGGGGATGTTACCTTACTACAAACAGGGTGCAGGAGGTACATAAGATACAGAGGCGGGCGTTACGTTATGTTTGGGGTTTTGGGAGGGCATGGCTCAGTCAAGGTGGTAATGTCAAACATACGTAGAGGAGGAGTGGGACTTTTGGCGCTGGAGTCGAGAATAAAGACACTGTATGTAAAACAGAATTTTGTGAGGGAGGGGGGTGAGAGGGGTAAGAGTTGGAAGGGTGATGGAGGATGCGCGAAGGTGGTGGTGTGGAAAGGACTTACGTGAGTGTGAGGATATACTAAGATTGTTGTTAGTGGTTGGAGAGGCAACAAAACTTAGGGTCGGACGGTTGGTGGAGATGAGTGGGAAAATGGAAACCATGCAGGGGGTATCGGTGTACCCCTTGTATGATTGGGGAAAAATATGAAATGATTTCAGAAAGCTTAGATTAATGGCGAGGGTGAGGGAGTTGGTTTATAAATTTATAATGGGAATTTTAGCTTCAAAGACTGCATTGCGAGTAATGGGGTTGGTAAGGGAAGCGACCTGTGATCATTGTGATGAGCCGGAAACAGATTTTCACCCCGTTTATTTCTGTGAAGAGTTGGGGGGGGAGGGGTTCGGTTGTGGTTGGCAAGGGTTTTCAGATTGTTGAGTGGGGGTACAGTAGAGATTCTGCGAGCCCTAACTATTGAGATAAGAGGAGTCTCTGAGGACGTGAGACGGGCTATTATGTACGTAGTGGCGGGTTACCTGTATCTTTCTTGGGGAATGAGGGACACGGGGGGGGGGATTAGAATTAGGGCAATTAGGGCAGGTGTATATCGAACTGTCTGCAGGAATAAACTCATTTATGGGGAACAGTGGAAAATACTTTTTCCGGAGTCATACCACAAAATTACAATCAATGGACTCATTATTTTGGCGAACTAATTGTATATAAGGGAGTGTTTTCTCTTTAAGAGAGGTCACTTTAGTTTTTTTGGAGGGGGAAGAGTTGGATGTAAGGTTTTCGAGAGAAATTGTGTGGTTGGAAGGGTATGTAAAGTGGGGTTGTGTTTGTCATGTTTGTTGCGAGAGAAAGGTTTGTGAAGCCCGTTTTGGTATCACTTCACACAGAGTTATTAAATGAGAGTTCATGTGAAGTATCAGGTCTAAAGATGAGATACAGAAAGTGTTTTGGAATGTAGGATTATACCAACTATATTGAGTTCATGTAGGGTGTACCCACTAGTTAGTTTTGCCTAGTTCATGTAGGGTGTACCCACTAGTTAGTTTTGCCTAGTTCATGTAGGGTGTACCCACTAGTTAGTTTTGCCTAGTTCATGTAGGGTGTACCCACTAGTTAGTTTTGCCTAGTTCATGTAGGGTGTACCCACTAGTTAGTTTTGCCTAGTTCATGTAGGGTGTACCCACTAGTTAGTTTTGCCTAGTTCATGTAGGGTGTACCCACTAGTTAGTTTTGCCTAGTTCATGTAGGGTGTACCCACTAGTTAGTTTTGCCTAGTTCATGTAGGGTGTACCCACTAGTTAGTTTTGCCTAGTTCATGTAGGGTGTACCCACTAGTTAGTTTTGCCTAGTTCATGTAGGGTGTACCCACTAGTTAGTTTTGCCTAGTTCATGTAGGGTGTACCCACAAGTTAGTTTTGCCTAGTTCATGTAGGGTGTACCCACTAGTTAGTTTTGCCTAGTTCATGTAGGGTGTACCCACTAGTCAGTTTTGCCTAGTTCATGTAGGGTGTACCCACTAGTTAGTTTTGTCTAGTTCATGTAGGGTGTACCCACTAGTTAGTTTTGCCTAGTTCATGTAGGGTGTACCCACTAGTTAGTTTTGCCTAGTTCATGTAGGGTGTACCCACTAGTTAGTTTTGCCTAGTTCATGTAGGGTGTACCCACTAGTTAGTTTTGCCTAGTTCATGTAGGGTGTACCCACTAGTTAGTTTTGCCTAGTTCATGTAGGGTGTACCCACAAGTTAGTTTTGCCTAGTTCATGTAGGGTGTACCCACTAGTTAGTTTTGCCTAGTTCATGTAGGGTGTACCCACTAGTTAGTTTTGCCTAGTTCATGTAGGGTGTACCCACTAGTTAGTTTTGCCTAGTTCATGTAGGGTGTACCCACTAGTTAGTTTTGCCTAGTTCATGTAGGGTGTACCCACTAGTTAGTTTTGCCTAGTTCATGTAGGGTGTACCCACTAGTTAGCTTTGCCTAGTTCAGAGTATATATATATTAAGAAAAAGTGTTGGTTATAAGTCAATTTTTATTGATCACATATTTTGTCTCACATAATTATAATTTCTCCAGTGTCATGTGACACTTCGTTACATATCTAAGTCAATATTGTCAATCTGGTATTCATACCGTCATGGTTTTGCCCTGTGTAATGTAAGCCGTTAGTGGCATGTTTACGGGCACGTTTGTGTGGTAGAGTTTAAGGGGATGGTCAACGTAGGTGTTTAAAGGGGAACGTGTATTTCATAATTAAATGTGATACACTGAGGTTGTGTTTGATGGTTCATAGGAAACTGTATTGTATGTCCGTAAAGGTTTTTGTCTAAGAGAAATGTTAACTAAAGTATTGTCATCCATATTTGCCTGGTATTTATAGCCTTTGAGCATTGATAGTTAGTATGTTCTTTTGTCATTTTATATCCAGTGAACAGTTATCATATTAGTTGACATTCTTCACTGTCGTAAAGCTGTGTACTTATCTATATATTGTCATAAGGTGTTATTGTTGTTAGTATTTTATAAGTTATTAGAAGAGTTTTAAGAGTTTGTGGATTCTAGTGCTCGTGGCATTTATTGTTTGCACTGTGGTGAAGGATGGGAGTATGTAAGTTATTACGATGGAATCTTGGAAACATAAACACATATGCAGTTTAATGTGATCCTTTATTGACAATGTTTCGCCCACACAGTGGGCTTTTTCAGGTCACAAACAGATCTACCTGGGGTGGAAGGTACGCGAGTATAAATACTCCCGTACCTTCCACCCCAGGTAGATCTGTGTGTGACTTGAAAAAGCCCACTGTGTGGGCGAAACGTTGTCAATAAAGGATCACATTAAACTGCATAAGTATTTATGTTCCCATTGTGTCGGTATTTTATACCATTTATTTTCACGATGGAACCATAATCACAAGTAATTACATGTGTCTACAATGTATATAGAAGTTAATATTTGTATTAATTCTTAACTAATTTTCATGATACATATAATTAAAAATTTTTCAGGCATATTGTAATATATTTTGAATGATAAAAAGCGTATTTTTGTGTATTCTTGTATTTAGTAAAAGAATAAAAAAACATAGGATGAGGGATAATTTATGTCAGATCAAACATAAACTTTTAAGTGTATTGTGAATATAAATTTTTTTTCTGTGGACGACCTGATAAGTTTTTATATTTATTGATTTACTGCAATGTTTTTTAAATTAAAATAATAATGTATGGAGTATATAAAACTGTTAAAGTACATGTTCACCATTGTGGTTTAGCGCAACTTTTTGAGTATAATAATAATAATAATGTAAATTTTTTGGGGGGGGGATAGTCAGAAAAAACAGTGATGGAAGCGCTGTGTATTTTGCAGCAGTGTGTTAGTTATGTAGTCAGGTGTATATCAGTTATTATGAGTAGTGTTACTTAGTGGACCGGAACAGTGTGTTAGTTATGTAGTCAGGTGTATATCAGAGTTATTATGAGTAGTGTTACTTAGTGGACCGGAACAGTGTGTTAGTTATGTAGTCAGGTGTATATCAGAGTTATTATGAGTAGTGTTACTTAGTGGACCGGAACAGTGTGTTAGTTATGTAGTCAGGTGTATATCAGAGTCATTATGAGTAGTGTTACTTAGTGGACCGGAACAGTGTGTTAGTTATGTAGTCAGGTGTATATCAGAGTTATTATGAGTAGTGTTACTTAGTGGACCGGAACAGTGTGTTAGTTATGTAGTCAGGTGTATATCAGAGCCATTATGAGTAGTGTTACTTAGTGGACCGGAACAGTGTGTTAGTTATGTAGTCAGGTGTATATCAGTTATTATGAGTAGTGTTACTTAGTGGACCGGAACAGTGTGTTAGTTATGTAGTCAGGTGTATATCAGAGTTATTATGAGTAGTGTTACTTAGTGGACCGGAACAGTGTGTTAGTTATGTAGTCAGGTGTATATCAGAGCCATTATGAGTAGTGTTACTTAGTGGACCGGAACAGTGTGTTAGTTATGTAGTCAGGTGTATATCAGAGCCATTATGAGTAGTGTTACTTAGTGGACCGGAACAGTGTGTTAGTTATGTAGTCAGGTGTATATCAGAGCCATTATGAGTAGTGTTACTTAGTGGACCGGAACAGTGTGTTAGTTATGTAGTCAGGTGTATATCAGAACCATTATGAGTAGTGTTACTTAGTGGACCGGAACAGTGTGTTAGTTATGTAGTCAGGTGTATATCAGAGCCATTATGAGTAGTGTTACTTAGTGGACCGGAACAGTGTGTTAGTTATGTAGTCAGGTGTATATCAGAGCCATTATGAGTAGTGTTACTTAGTGGACCGGAACAGTGTGTTAGTTATGTAGTCAGGTGTATATCAGAACCATTATGAGTAGTGTTACTTAGTGGACCGGAACAGTGTGTTAGTTATGTAGTCAGGTGTATATCAGAGCCATTATGAGTAGTGTTACTTAGTGGACCGGAACAGTGTGTTAGTTATGTAGTCAGGTGTATATCAGAGCCATTATGAGTAGTGTTACTTAGTGGACCGGAACAGTGTGTTAGTTATGTAGTCAGGTGTATATCAGAACCATTATGAGTAGTGTTACTTAGTGGACCGGAACAGTGTGTTAGTTATGTAGTCAGGTGTATATCATTATGAGTAGTGTTACTTAGTGGACCGGAACAGTGTGTTAGTTATGTAGTCAGGTGTATATCAGAACCATTATGAGTAGTGTTACTTAGTGGACCGGAACAGTGTGTTAGTTATGTAGTCAGGTGTATATCAGAACCATTATGAGTAGTGTTACTTAGTGGACCGGAACAGTGTGTTAGTTATGTAGTCAGGTGTATATCAGAGTTATTATGAGTAGTGTTACTTAGTGGACCGGAACAGTGTGTTAGTTATGTAGTCAGGTGTATATCAGAGTCATTATGAGTAGTGTTACTTAGTGGACCGGAACAGTGTGTTAGTTATGTAGTCAGGTGTATATCAGAGTTATTATGAGTAGTGTTACTTAGTGGACCGGAACAGTGTGTTAGTTATGTAGTCAGGTGTATATCAGAGCCATTATGAGTAGTGTTACTTAGTGGACCGGAACAGTGTGTTAGTTATGTAGTCAGGTGTATATCAGAACCATTATGAGTAGTGTTACTTAGTGGACCGGAACAGTGTGTTAGTTATGTAGTCAGGTGTATATCAGAGCCATTATGAGTAGTGTTACTTAGTGGACCGGAACAGTGTGTTAGTTATGTAGTCAGGTGTATATCAGAGCCATTATGAGTAGTGTTACTTAGTGGACCGGAACAGTGTGTTAGTTATGTAGTCAGGTGTATATCAGAGCCATTATGAGTAGTGTTACTTAGTGGACCGGAACAGTGTGTTAGTTATGTAGTCAGGTGTATATCAGAGCCATTATGAGTAGTGTTACTTAGTGGACCGGAACAGTGTGTTAGTTATGTAGTCAGGTGTATATCAGAACCATTATGAGTAGTGTTACTTAGTGGACCGGAACAGTGTGTTAGTTATGTAGTCAGGTGTATATCAGAGCCATTATGAGTAGTGTTACTTAGTGGACCGGAACAGTGTGTTAGTTATGTAGTCAGGTGTATATCAGAGCCATTATGAGTAGTGTTACTTAGTGGACCGGAACAGTGTGTTAGTTATGTAGTCAGGTGTATATCAGAACCATTATGAGTAGTGTTACTTAGTGGACCGGAACAGTGTGTTAGTTATGTAGTCAGGTGTATATCAGAGTTATTATGAGTAGTGTTACTTAGTGGACCGGAACAGTGTGTTAGTTATGTAGTCAGGTGTATATCAGAGTTATTATGAGTAGTGTTACTTAGTGGACCGGAACAGTGTGTTAGTTATGTAGTCAGGTGTATATCAGTTATTATGAGTAGTGTTACTTAGTGGACCGGAACAGTGTGTTAGTTATGTAGTCAGGTGTATATCAGAGTTATTATGAGTAGTGTTACTTAGTGGACCGGAACAGTGTGTTAGTTATGTAGTCAGGTGTATATCAGTTATTATGAGTAGTGTTACTTAGTGGACCGGAACAGTGTGTTAGTTATGTAGTCAGGTGTATATCAGAACCATTATGAGTAGTGTTACTTAGTGGACCGGAACAGTGTGTTAGTTATGTAGTCAGGTGTATATCAGAACCATTATGAGTAGTGTTACTTAGTGGACCGGAACAGTGTGTTAGTTATGTAGTCAGGTGTATATCAGAACCATTATGAGTAGTGTTACTTAGTGGACCGGAACAGTGTGTTAGTTATGTAGTCAGGTGTATATCAGAACCATTATGAGTAGTGTTACTTAGTGGACCGGAACAGTGTGTTAGTTATGTAGTCAGGTGTATATCAGAGTTATTATGAGTAGTGTTACTTAGTGGACCGGAACAGTGTGTTAGTTATGTAGTCAGGTGTATATCAGAGTTATTATGAGTAGTGTTACTTAGTGGACCGGAACAGTGTGTTAGTTATGTAGTCAGGTGTATATCAGAACCATTATGAGTAGTGTTACTTAGTGGACCGGAACAGTGTGTTAGTTATGTAGTCAGGTGTATATCAGAACCATTATGAGTAGTGTTACTTAGTGGACCGGAACAGTGTGTTAGTTATGTAGTCAGGTGTATATCAGAACCATTATGAGTAGTGTTACTTAGTGGACCGGAACAGTGTGTTAGTTATGTAGTCAGGTGTATATCAGAGTTATTATGAGTAGTGTTACTTAGTGGACCGGAACAGTGTGTTAGTTATGTAGTCAGGTGTATATCAGAACCATTATGAGTAGTGTTACTTAGTGGACCGGAACAGTGTGTTAGTTATGTAGTCAGGTGTATATCAGAACCATTATGAGTAGTGTTACTTAGTGGACCGGAACAGTGTGTTAGTTATGTAGTCAGGTGTATATCAGAGCCATTATGAGTAGTGTTACTTAGTGGACCGGAACAGTGTGTTAGTTATGTAGTCAGGTGTATATCAGAGTTATTATGAGTAGTGTTACTTAGTGGACCGGAACAGTGTGTTAGTTATGTAGTCAGGTGTATATCAGAACCATTATGAGTAGTGTTACTTAGTGGACCGGAACAGTGTGTTAGTTATGTAGTCAGGTGTATATCAGAACCATTATGAGTAGTGTTACTTAGTGGACCGGAACAGTGTGTTAGTTATGTAGTCAGGTGTATATCAGAGTTATTATGAGTAGTGTTACTTAGTGGACCGGAACAGTGTGTTAGTTATGTAGTCAGGTGTATATCAGTTATTATGAGTAGTGTTACTTAGTGGACCGGAACAGTGTGTTAGTTATGTAGTCAGGTGTATATCAGTTATTATGAGTAGTGTTACTTAGTGGACCGGAACAGTGTGTTAGTTATGTAGTCAGGTGTATATCAGAACCATTATGAGTAGTGTTACTTAGTGGACCGGAACAGTGTGTTAGTTATGTAGTCAGGTGTATATCAGAACCATTATGAGTAGTGTTACTTAGTGGACCGGAACAGTGTGTTAGTTATGTAGTCAGGTGTATATCAGAACCATTATGAGTAGTGTTACTTAGTGGACCGGAACAGTGTGTTAGTTATGTAGTCAGGTGTATATCAGAACCATTATGAGTAGTGTTACTTAGTGGACCGGAACAGTGTGTTAGTTATGTAGTCAGGTGTATATCAGAACCATTATGAGTAGTGTTACTTAGTGGACCGGAACAGTGTGTTAGTTATGTAGTCAGGTGTATATCAGAACCATTATGAGTAGTGTTACTTAGTGGACCGGAACAGTGTGTTAGTTATGTAGTCAGGTGTATATCAGAGCCATTATGAGTAGTGTTACTTAGTGTTAGTTATGTAGTCAGGTGTATATCAGTTATTATGAGTAGTGTTACTTAGTGGACCGGAACAGTGTGTTAGTTATGTAGTCAGGTGTATATCAGAACCATTATGAGTAGTGTTACTTAGTGGACCGGAACAGTGTGTTAGTTATGTAGTCAGGTGTATATCAGAACCATTATGAGTAGTGTTACTTAGTGGACCGGAACAGTGTGTTAGTTATGTAGTCAGGTGTATATCAGAACCATTATGAGTAGTGTTACTTAGTGGACCGGAACAGTGTGTTAGTTATGTAGTCAGGTGTATATCAGAACCATTATGAGTAGTGTTACTTAGTGGACCGGAACAGTGTGTTAGTTATGTAGTCAGGTGTATATCAGAACCATTATGAGTAGTGTTACTTAGTGGACCGGAACAGTGTGTTAGTTATGTAGTCAGGTGTATATCAGAACCATTATGAGTAGTGTTACTTAGTGGACCGGAACAGTGTGTTAGTTATGTAGTCAGGTGTATATCAGAACCATTATGAGTAGTGTTACTTAGTGGACCGGAACAGTGTGTTAGTTATGTAGTCAGGTGTATATCAGAACCATTATGAGTAGTGTTACTTAGTGGACCGGAACAGTGTGTTAGTTATGTAGTCAGGTGTATATCAGAACCATTATGAGTAGTGTTACTTAGTGGACCGGAACAGTGTGTTAGTTATGTAGTCAGGTGTATATCAGAACCATTATGAGTAGTGTTACTTAGTGGACCGGAACAGTGTGTTAGTTATGTAGTCAGGTGTATATCAGAACCATTATGAGTAGTGTTACTTAGTGGACCGGAACAGTGTGTTAGTTATGTAGTCAGGTGTATATCAGAACCATTATGAGTAGTGTTACTTAGTGGACCGGAACAGTGTGTTAGTTATGTAGTCAGGTGTATATCAGAACCATTATGAGTAGTGTTACTTAGTGGACCGGAACAGTGTGTTAGTTATGTAGTCAGGTGTATATCAGAACCATTATGAGTAGTGTTACTTAGTGGACCGGAACAGTGTGTTAGTTATGTAGTCAGGTGTATATCAGAACCATTATGAGTAGTGTTACTTAGTGGACCGGAACAGTGTGTTAGTTATGTAGTCAGGTGTATATCAGAACCATTATGAGTAGTGTTACTTAGTGGACCGGAACAGTGTGTTAGTTATGTAGTCAGGTGTATATCAGAACCATTATGAGTAGTGTTACTTAGTGGACCGGAACAGTGTGTTAGTTATGTAGTCAGGTGTATATCAGAACCATTATGAGTAGTGTTACTTAGTGGACCGGAACAGTGTGTTAGTTATGTAGTCAGGTGTATATCAGAACCATTATGAGTAGTGTTACTTAGTGGACCGGAACAGTGTGTTAGTTATGTAGTCAGGTGTATATCAGAACCATTATGAGTAGTGTTACTTAGTGGACCGGAACAGTGTGTTAGTTATGTAGTCAGGTGTATATCAGAACCATTATGAGTAGTGTTACTTAGTGGACCGGAACAGTGTGTTAGTTATGTAGTCAGGTGTATATCAGAACCATTATGAGTAGTGTTACTTAGTGGACCGGAACAGTGTGTTAGTTATGTAGTCAGGTGTATATCAGAACCATTATGAGTAGTGTTACTTAGTGGACCGGAACAGTGTGTTAGTTATGTAGTCAGGTGTATATCAGAACCATTATGAGTAGTGTTACTTAGTGGACCGGAACAGTGTGTTAGTTATGTAGTCAGGTGTATATCAGAACCATTATGAGTAGTGTTACTTAGTGGACCGGAACAGTGTGTTAGTTATGTAGTCAGGTGTATATCAGAACCATTATGAGTAGTGTTACTTAGTGGACCGGAACAGTGTGTTAGTTATGTAGTCAGGTGTATATCAGAACCATTATGAGTAGTGTTACTTAGTGGACCGGAACAGTGTGTTAGTTATGTAGTCAGGTGTATATCAGAACCATTATGAGTAGTGTTACTTAGTGGACCGGAACAGTGTGTTAGTTATGTAGTCAGGTGTATATCAGAGTTATTATGAGTAGTGTTACTTAGTGGACCGGAACAGTGTGTTAGTTATGTAGTCAGGTGTATATCAGAACCATTATGAGTAGTGTTACTTAGTGGACCGGAACAGTGTGTTAGTTATGTAGTCAGGTGTATATCAGAACCATTATGAGTAGTGTTACTTAGTGGACCGGAACAGTGTGTTAGTTATGTAGTCAGGTGTATATCAGAACCATTATGAGTAGTGTTACTTAGTGGACCGGAACAGTGTGTTAGTTATGTAGTCAGGTGTATATCAGAACCATTATGAGTAGTGTTACTTAGTGGACCGGAACAGTGTGTTAGTTATGTAGTCAGGTGTATATCAGAACCATTATGAGTAGTGTTACTTAGTGGACCGGAACAGTGTGTTAGTTATGTAGTCAGGTGTATATCAGAACCATTATGAGTAGTGTTACTTAGTGGACCGGAACAGTGTGTTAGTTATGTAGTCAGGTGTATATCAGAACCATTATGAGTAGTGTTACTTAGTGGACCGGAACAGTGTGTTAGTTATGTAGTCAGGTGTATATCAGAACCATTATGAGTAGTGTTACTTAGTGGACCGGAACAGTGTGTTAGTTATGTAGTCAGGTGTATATCAGAACCATTATGAGTAGTGTTACTTAGTGGACCGGAACAGTGTGTTAGTTATGTAGTCAGGTGTATATCAGAACCATTATGAGTAGTGTTACTTAGTGGACCGGAACAGTGTGTTAGTTATGTAGTCAGGTGTATATCAGAACCATTATGAGTAGTGTTACTTAGTGGACCGGAACAGTGTGTTAGTTATGTAGTCAGGTGTATATCAGAACCATTATGAGTAGTGTTACTTAGTGGACCGGAACAGTGTGTTAGTTATGTAGTCAGGTGTATATCAGAACCATTATGAGTAGTGTTACTTAGTGGACCGGAACAGTGTGTTAGTTATGTAGTCAGGTGTATATCAGAACCATTATGAGTAGTGTTACTTAGTGGACCGGAACAGTGTGTTAGTTATGTAGTCAGGTGTATATCAGAACCATTATGAGTAGTGTTACTTAGTGGACCGGAACAGTGTGTTAGTTATGTAGTCAGGTGTATATCAGAACCATTATGAGTAGTGTTACTTAGTGGACCGGAACAGTGTGTTAGTTATGTAGTCAGGTGTATATCAGAACCATTATGAGTAGTGTTACTTAGTGGACCGGAACAGTGTGTTAGTTATGTAGTCAGGTGTATATCAGAACCATTATGAGTAGTGTTACTTAGTGGACCGGAACAGTGTGTTAGTTATGTAGTCAGGTGTATATCAGAACCATTATGAGTAGTGTTACTTAGTGGACCGGAACAGTGTGTTAGTTATGTAGTCAGGTGTATATCAGAACCATTATGAGTAGTGTTACTTAGTGGACCGGAACAGTGTGTTAGTTATGTAGTCAGGTGTATATCAGAACCATTATGAGTAGTGTTACTTAGTGGACCGGAACAGTGTGTTAGTTATGTAGTCAGGTGTATATCAGAACCATTATGAGTAGTGTTACTTAGTGGACCGGAACAGTGTGTTAGTTATGTAGTCAGGTGTATATCAGAACCATTATGAGTAGTGTTACTTAGTGGACCGGAACAGTGTGTTAGTTATGTAGTCAGGTGTATATCAGAACCATTATGAGTAGTGTTACTTAGTGGACCGGAACAGTGTGTTAGTTATGTAGTCAGGTGTATATCAGAACCATTATGAGTAGTGTTACTTAGTGGACCGGAACAGTGTGTTAGTTATGTAGTCAGGTGTATATCAGAACCATTATGAGTAGTGTTACTTAGTGGACCGGAACAGTGTGTTAGTTATGTAGTCAGGTGTATATCAGAACCATTATGAGTAGTGTTACTTAGTGGACCGGAACAGTGTGTTAGTTATGTAGTCAGGTGTATATCAGAACCATTATGAGTAGTGTTACTTAGTGGACCGGAACAGTGTGTTAGTTATGTAGTCAGGTGTATATCAGAACCATTATGAGTAGTGTTACTTAGTGGACCGGAACAGTGTGTTAGTTATGTAGTCAGGTGTATATCAGAACCATTATGAGTAGTGTTACTTAGTGGACCGGAACAGTGTGTTAGTTATGTAGTCAGGTGTATATCAGAACCATTATGAGTAGTGTTACTTAGTGGACCGGAACAGTGTGTTAGTTATGTAGTCAGGTGTATATCAGAACCATTATGAGTAGTGTTACTTAGTGGACCGGAACAGTGTGTTAGTTATGTAGTCAGGTGTATATCAGAACCATTATGAGTAGTGTTACTTAGTGGACCGGAACAGTGTGTTAGTTATGTAGTCAGGTGTATATCAGAACCATTATGAGTAGTGTTACTTAGTGGACCGGAACAGTGTGTTAGTTATGTAGTCAGGTGTATATCAGAACCATTATGAGTAGTGTTACTTAGTGGACCGGAACAGTGTGTTAGTTATGTAGTCAGGTGTATATCAGAACCATTATGAGTAGTGTTACTTAGTGGACCGGAACAGTGTGTTAGTTATGTAGTCAGGTGTATATCAGAACCATTATGAGTAGTGTTACTTAGTGGACCGGAACAGTGTGTTAGTTATGTAGTCAGGTGTATATCAGAACCATTATGAGTAGTGTTACTTAGTGGACCGGAACAGTGTGTTAGTTATGTAGTCAGGTGTATATCAGAACCATTATGAGTAGTGTTACTTAGTGGACCGGAACAGTGTGTTAGTTATGTAGTCAGGTGTATATCAGAACCATTATGAGTAGTGTTACTTAGTGGACCGGAACAGTGTGTTAGTTATGTAGTCAGGTGTATATCAGAACCATTATGAGTAGTGTTACTTAGTGGACCGGAACAGTGTGTTAGTTATGTAGTCAGGTGTATATCAGAACCATTATGAGTAGTGTTACTTAGTGGACCGGAACAGTGTGTTAGTTATGTAGTCAGGTGTATATCAGAACCATTATGAGTAGTGTTACTTAGTGGACCGGAACAGTGTGTTAGTTATGTAGTCAGGTGTATATCAGAACCATTATGAGTAGTGTTACTTAGTGGACCGGAACAGTGTGTTAGTTATGTAGTCAGGTGTATATCAGAACCATTATGAGTAGTGTTACTTAGTGGACCGGAACAGTGTGTTAGTTATGTAGTCAGGTGTATATCAGAACCATTATGAGTAGTGTTACTTAGTGGACCGGAACAGTGTGTTAGTTATGTAGTCAGGTGTATATCAGAACCATTATGAGTAGTGTTACTTAGTGGACCGGAACAGTGTGTTAGTTATGTAGTCAGGTGTATATCAGAACCATTATGAGTAGTGTTACTTAGTGGACCGGAACAGTGTGTTAGTTATGTAGTCAGGTGTATATCAGAACCATTATGAGTAGTGTTACTTAGTGGACCGGAACAGTGTGTTAGTTATGTAGTCAGGTGTATATCAGAACCATTATGAGTAGTGTTACTTAGTGGACCGGAACAGTGTGTTAGTTATGTAGTCAGGTGTATATCAGAACCATTATGAGTAGTGTTACTTAGTGGACCGGAACAGTGTGTTAGTTATGTAGTCAGGTGTATATCAGAACCATTATGAGTAGTGTTACTTAGTGGACCGGAACAGTGTGTTAGTTATGTAGTCAGGTGTATATCAGAACCATTATGAGTAGTGTTACTTAGTGGACCGGAACAGTGTGTTAGTTATGTAGTCAGGTGTATATCAGAACCATTATGAGTAGTGTTACTTAGTGGACCGGAACAGTGTGTTAGTTATGTAGTCAGGTGTATATCAGAACCATTATGAGTAGTGTTACTTAGTGGACCGGAACAGTGTGTTAGTTATGTAGTCAGGTGTATATCAGAACCATTATGAGTAGTGTTACTTAGTGGACCGGAACAGTGTGTTAGTTATGTAGTCAGGTGTATATCAGAACCATTATGAGTAGTGTTACTTAGTGGACCGGAACAGTGTGTTAGTTATGTAGTCAGGTGTATATCAGAACCATTATGAGTAGTGTTACTTAGTGGACCGGAACAGTGTGTTAGTTATGTAGTCAGGTGTATATCAGAACCATTATGAGTAGTGTTACTTAGTGGACCGGAACAGTGTGTTAGTTATGTAGTCAGGTGTATATCAGAACCATTATGAGTAGTGTTACTTAGTGGACCGGAACAGTGTGTTAGTTATGTAGTCAGGTGTATATCAGAACCATTATGAGTAGTGTTACTTAGTGGACCGGAACAGTGTGTTAGTTATGTAGTCAGGTGTATATCAGAACCATTATGAGTAGTGTTACTTAGTGGACCGGAACAGTGTGTTAGTTATGTAGTCAGGTGTATATCAGAACCATTATGAGTAGTGTTACTTAGTGGACCGGAACAGTGTGTTAGTTATGTAGTCAGGTGTATATCAGAACCATTATGAGTAGTGTTACTTAGTGGACCGGAACAGTGTGTTAGTTATGTAGTCAGGTGTATATCAGAACCATTATGAGTAGTGTTACTTAGTGGACCGGAACAGTGTGTTAGTTATGTAGTCAGGTGTATATCAGAACCATTATGAGTAGTGTTACTTAGTGGACCGGAACAGTGTGTTAGTTATGTAGTCAGGTGTATATCAGAACCATTATGAGTAGTGTTACTTAGTGGACCGGAACAGTGTGTTAGTTATGTAGTCAGGTGTATATCAGAACCATTATGAGTAGTGTTACTTAGTGGACCGGAACAGTGTGTTAGTTATGTAGTCAGGTGTATATCAGAACCATTATGAGTAGTGTTACTTAGTGGACCGGAACAGTGTGTTAGTTATGTAGTCAGGTGTATATCAGAACCATTATGAGTAGTGTTACTTAGTGGACCGGAACAGTGTGTTAGTTATGTAGTCAGGTGTATATCAGAACCATTATGAGTAGTGTTACTTAGTGGACCGGAACAGTGTGTTAGTTATGTAGTCAGGTGTATATCAGAACCATTATGAGTAGTGTTACTTAGTGGACCGGAACAGTGTGTTAGTTATGTAGTCAGGTGTATATCAGAACCATTATGAGTAGTGTTACTTAGTGGACCGGAACAGTGTGTTAGTTATGTAGTCAGGTGTATATCAGAACCATTATGAGTAGTGTTACTTAGTGGACCGGAACAGTGTGTTAGTTATGTAGTCAGGTGTATATCAGAACCATTATGAGTAGTGTTACTTAGTGGACCGGAACAGTGTGTTAGTTATGTAGTCAGGTGTATATCAGAACCATTATGAGTAGTGTTACTTAGTGGACCGGAACAGTGTGTTAGTTATGTAGTCAGGTGTATATCAGAACCATTATGAGTAGTGTTACTTAGTGGACCGGAACAGTGTGTTAGTTATGTAGTCAGGTGTATATCAGAACCATTATGAGTAGTGTTACTTAGTGGACCGGAACAGTGTGTTAGTTATGTAGTCAGGTGTATATCAGAACCATTATGAGTAGTGTTACTTAGTGGACCGGAACAGTGTGTTAGTTATGTAGTCAGGTGTATATCAGAACCATTATGAGTAGTGTTACTTAGTGGACCGGAACAGTGTGTTAGTTATGTAGTCAGGTGTATATCAGAACCATTATGAGTAGTGTTACTTAGTGGACCGGAACAGTGTGTTAGTTATGTAGTCAGGTGTATATCAGAACCATTATGAGTAGTGTTACTTAGTGGACCGGAACAGTGTGTTAGTTATGTAGTCAGGTGTATATCAGAACCATTATGAGTAGTGTTACTTAGTGGACCGGAACAGTGTGTTAGTTATGTAGTCAGGTGTATATCAGAACCATTATGAGTAGTGTTACTTAGTGGACCGGAACAGTGTGTTAGTTATGTAGTCAGGTGTATATCAGAACCATTATGAGTAGTGTTACTTAGTGGACCGGAACAGTGTGTTAGTTATGTAGTCAGGTGTATATCAGAACCATTATGAGTAGTGTTACTTAGTGGACCGGAACAGTGTGTTAGTTATGTAGTCAGGTGTATATCAGAACCATTATGAGTAGTGTTACTTAGTGGACCGGAACAGTGTGTTAGTTATGTAGTCAGGTGTATATCAGAACCATTATGAGTAGTGTTACTTAGTGGACCGGAACAGTGTGTTAGTTATGTAGTCAGGTGTATATCAGAACCATTATGAGTAGTGTTACTTAGTGGACCGGAACAGTGTGTTAGTTATGTAGTCAGGTGTATATCAGAACCATTATGAGTAGTGTTACTTAGTGGACCGGAACAGTGTGTTAGTTATGTAGTCAGGTGTATATCAGAACCATTATGAGTAGTGTTACTTAGTGGACCGGAACAGTGTGTTAGTTATGTAGTCAGGTGTATATCAGAACCATTATGAGTAGTGTTACTTAGTGGACCGGAACAGTGTGTTAGTTATGTAGTCAGGTGTATATCAGAACCATTATGAGTAGTGTTACTTAGTGGACCGGAACAGTGTGTTAGTTATGTAGTCAGGTGTATATCAGAACCATTATGAGTAGTGTTACTTAGTGGACCGGAACAGTGTGTTAGTTATGTAGTCAGGTGTATATCAGAACCATTATGAGTAGTGTTACTTAGTGGACCGGAACAGTGTGTTAGTTATGTAGTCAGGTGTATATCAGAACCATTATGAGTAGTGTTACTTAGTGGACCGGAACAGTGTGTTAGTTATGTAGTCAGGTGTATATCAGAACCATTATGAGTAGTGTTACTTAGTGGACCGGAACAGTGTGTTAGTTATGTAGTCAGGTGTATATCAGAACCATTATGAGTAGTGTTACTTAGTGGACCGGAACAGTGTGTTAGTTATGTAGTCAGGTGTATATCAGAACCATTATGAGTAGTGTTACTTAGTGGACCGGAACAGTGTGTTAGTTATGTAGTCAGGTGTATATCAGAACCATTATGAGTAGTGTTACTTAGTGGACCGGAACAGTGTGTTAGTTATGTAGTCAGGTGTATATCAGAACCATTATGAGTAGTGTTACTTAGTGGACCGGAACAGTGTGTTAGTTATGTAGTCAGGTGTATATCAGAACCATTATGAGTAGTGTTACTTAGTGGACCGGAACAGTGTGTTAGTTATGTAGTCAGGTGTATATCAGAACCATTATGAGTAGTGTTACTTAGTGGACCGGAACAGTGTGTTAGTTATGTAGTCAGGTGTATATCAGAACCATTATGAGTAGTGTTACTTAGTGGACCGGAACAGTGTGTTAGTTATGTAGTCAGGTGTATATCAGAACCATTATGAGTAGTGTTACTTAGTGGACCGGAACAGTGTGTTAGTTATGTAGTCAGGTGTATATCAGAACCATTATGAGTAGTGTTACTTAGTGGACCGGAACAGTGTGTTAGTTATGTAGTCAGGTGTATATCAGAACCATTATGAGTAGTGTTACTTAGTGGACCGGAACAGTGTGTTAGTTATGTAGTCAGGTGTATATCAGAACCATTATGAGTAGTGTTACTTAGTGGACCGGAACAGTGTGTTAGTTATGTAGTCAGGTGTATATCAGAACCATTATGAGTAGTGTTACTTAGTGGACCGGAACAGTGTGTTAGTTATGTAGTCAGGTGTATATCAGAACCATTATGAGTAGTGTTACTTAGTGGACCGGAACAGTGTGTTAGTTATGTAGTCAGGTGTATATCAGAACCATTATGAGTAGTGTTACTTAGTGGACCGGAACAGTGTGTTAGTTATGTAGTCAGGTGTATATCAGAACCATTATGAGTAGTGTTACTTAGTGGACCGGAACAGTGTGTTAGTTATGTAGTCAGGTGTATATCAGAACCATTATGAGTAGTGTTACTTAGTGGACCGGAACAGTGTGTTAGTTATGTAGTCAGGTGTATATCAGAACCATTATGAGTAGTGTTACTTAGTGGACCGGAACAGTGTGTTAGTTATGTAGTCAGGTGTATATCAGAACCATTATGAGTAGTGTTACTTAGTGGACCGGAACAGTGTGTTAGTTATGTAGTCAGGTGTATATCAGAACCATTATGAGTAGTGTTACTTAGTGGACCGGAACAGTGTGTTAGTTATGTAGTCAGGTGTATATCAGAACCATTATGAGTAGTGTTACTTAGTGGACCGGAACAGTGTGTTAGTTATGTAGTCAGGTGTATATCAGAACCATTATGAGTAGTGTTACTTAGTGGACCGGAACAGTGTGTTAGTTATGTAGTCAGGTGTATATCAGAACCATTATGAGTAGTGTTACTTAGTGGACCGGAACAGTGTGTTAGTTATGTAGTCAGGTGTATATCAGAACCATTATGAGTAGTGTTACTTAGTGGACCGGAACAGTGTGTTAGTTATGTAGTCAGGTGTATATCAGAACCATTATGAGTAGTGTTACTTAGTGGACCGGAACAGTGTGTTAGTTATGTAGTCAGGTGTATATCAGAACCATTATGAGTAGTGTTACTTAGTGGACCGGAACAGTGTGTTAGTTATGTAGTCAGGTGTATATCAGAACCATTATGAGTAGTGTTACTTAGTGGACCGGAACAGTGTGTTAGTTATGTAGTCAGGTGTATATCAGAACCATTATGAGTAGTGTTACTTAGTGGACCGGAACAGTGTGTTAGTTATGTAGTCAGGTGTATATCAGAACCATTATGAGTAGTGTTACTTAGTGGACCGGAACAGTGTGTTAGTTATGTAGTCAGGTGTATATCAGAACCATTATGAGTAGTGTTACTTAGTGGACCGGAACAGTGTGTTAGTTATGTAGTCAGGTGTATATCAGAGCCATTATGAGTAGTGTTACTTAGTGGACCGGAACAGTGTGTTAGTTATGTAGTCAGGTGTATATCAGAGCCATTATGAGTAGTGTTACTTAGTGGACCGGAATAGTGTGTTAGTTATGTAGTCAGGTGTATATCAGAGCCATTATGAGTAGTGTTACTTAGTGGACCGGAACAGTGTGTTAGTTATGTAGTCAGGTGTATATCAGAGTTATTATGAGTAGTGTTACTTAGTGGACCGGAACAGTGTGTTAGTTATGTAGTCAGGTGTATATCAGAACCATTATGAGTAGTGTTACTTAGTGGACCGGAACAGTGTGTTAGTTATGTAGTCAGGTGTATATCAGAGTTATTATGAGTAGTGTTACTTAGTGGACCGGAACAGTGTGTTAGTTATGTAGTCAGGTGTATATCAGAGTTATTATGAGTAGTGTTACTTAGTGGACCGGAACAGTCACTCATATTGTTTCTTCTTATATATCTATATTATGTTTATATACGTAACTATGTATATTGTATGCACTGTTTTAAATAAAATATAAGAAAATGCTTCAGCAGTATGACGACCCATTCAGCAGTGACCAGCAGTGACCAGCAGTGACCAGCAGTGACCAGCAGTGACCAGCAGTGACTAGCAGTGACCAGCAGTGACCAGCAGTGACCAGCACACCGTCAGGAAAGAACCAAGTAGACCAGAAGCGACCCTAAATGGGGACCTTCAGGAAATCCTCCCGAGAAGACAAAACTCCCTTATTACTCAAACTGAGTTCAGTAATTCCAAATTCCTAACTACGATAGCGCGTAGATGCCAAAACAATGCAGGTTGAGAGTTGAATTCGATCTCCCTCCACGGCACAATCTCTGTAGGCGTCAAATATCACTAAGTCTGAATAATGCTTTGTGAACAGAGCAGCAGAGAGATACAAGATTTATGTCTCAGCTCACCAATGGAAACATTACCACAATACAGAGAGTAAATAACGAGCAGAGAACAGCATTCTCCCAGAGTAAAGCAAAGATGGCACTATTACCACCACTAGGAGTCGTGGGGGTTTGGTGACTGCATTTAGGTAATAAACACACACGTTGGATGTTTTAGTAGCGTATATTAACTCGGTTTCAACTGAGGTGACCCAGTGCCCAGAGGCACGGCATTCAAGGAGCTCGTGACGCCACATACAGTGACTCACTAACAGTAAGTAACGGTAACTGGTATGAGGCACGAGTCCTACTGGCACTACTGGCACTACTGACACTACTGGCACTACTGGCACTACTGGCACCTACTGGCACTACTGGCACTACTGGCACTACTGGCACCTACTGGCACTACTGGCACTACTGGCACTACTGGCACTACCGGCACTACTGGCACTACTGGCACTACTGGCACCTACTGGCACTACTGGCACTACCGGCACTACCGGCACTACTGGCACTACTGGCACTACTGGCACTACCGGCACTACTGGCACTACTGGCACTACTGGCACCTACTGGCACTACTGGCACTACTGGCACTACTGGCATTACCGGCACTACCGGCACTACCGGCACTACTGGCACTACCGGCACTACTGGCACCTACTGTCACTACTGGCACTACTGGCACTACTGGCACTACTGGCACTACCGGCACTACCGGCACTACTGGCACTACTGATATAGAAATAGCGATAGAGAAGGAGAGAGAGAATCAGGGCCGACAGATCCAGCGTCAGGTGACTGGCTTGAGTCTGTCACGAACTGCAAAACAAGCCAACAGGTACTCGGCAGCATCGGCAAAAGTCAAGATTCTCCAACAAGGAGAACAATGAGAGGTACAGTTGTCACATCCTACCTACATACATCACCTAAATAGTTAAGTATATACAATATATATACAACAATCATGGTGTCGTAACACTGTCATTGCATGCCACAATAATCGTGGTGTCGTAACACTGTCATTGCATGCCACAATAATCGTGGTGTTGTAACACTGTCATTGCATGCCACAATAATCGTGGTGTTGTAACACTGTCATTGCATGCCACAATAATCATGGTGTCGTAACACTGTCATTGCATGCCACAATAATCGTGGTGTTGTAACACTGTCATTGCATGCCACAATAATCATGGTGTTGTAACACTGTCATTGCATGCCACAATAATCGTGGTGTCGTAACACTGTCATTGCATGCCACAATAATCGTGGTGTCGTAACACTGTCATTGCATGCCACAATAATTGTGGTGTCGTAACACTGTCATTGCATGCCACAATAATCGTGGTGTCGTAACACTGTCATTGCATGCCACAATAATCGTGGTGTCGTAACACTGTCATTGCATGCCACAATAATCGTGGTGTCGTAACACTGTCATTGCATGCCACAATAATCGTGGTGTCGTAACACTGTCATTGCATGCCACAATAATCGTGGTGTCGTAACACTGTCATTGCATGCCACAATAATCGTGGTGTCGTAACACTGTCATTGCATGCCACAATAATCGTGGTGTCGTAACACTGTCATTGCATGCCACAATAATCGTGGTGTCGTAACACTGTCATTGCATGCCACAATAATCGTGGTGTCGTAACACTGTCATTGCATGCCACAATAATCGTGGTGTCGTAACACTGTCATTGCATGCCACAATAATCGTGGTGTCGTAACACTGTCATTGCATGCCACAATAATCGTGGTGTCGTAACACTGTCATTGCATGCCACAATAATCGTGGTGTCGTAACACTGTCATTGCATGCCACAATAATCGTGGTGTCGTAACACTGTCATTGCATGCCACAATAATCGTGGTGTCGTAACACTGTCATTGCATGCCACAATAACCGTGGTGTCGTAACACTGTCATTGCATGCCACAATAATCGTGGTGTCGTAACACTGTCATTGCATGCCACAATAATCGTGGTGTCGTAACACTGTCATTGCATGCCACAATAATCGTGGTTTCGTAACACTGTCATTGCATGCCACAAGGATGACAAGACTCGCTACCTCTGAACCAAAGCTGGTTGTAGTTTATAACAGAAGTTCTTAGTGCTCCACCACTCTTCTGACTATCTTCTTCATTATCTTACATTGTATACATGTCAGTGGTACAATGACCTGTAGTTCAGCGCCTCAGGCTTATCTCCTTTCTTAAATATACATAACACATCCGCTGTCTTTCAGATCTCTGACTACTGTCCAGGTGTAGTCTTGTTGTTCTGACATGATTGTGAGGTGTAGTAGTGTTGTTGTGACGTGACTGTGAGGTGTAGTCTTGTTGTTGTGACATGAC